>NC_091573.1:4271495-4286495 GCF_042767895.1 Penaeus vannamei | reverse complement strand
CACATTCTATATTTCGTTACAGGTATGATTAATGTTTCATATGTAGTTACGTTATGTGTACATCCCTTTTCAATCTGTTGTATATTGGCTGCACAAACTGGCCTGCCTCTAAAATATCCGCCACCCAATTCCTCCCTCAAATAAAGGTTCACAAAACACACGCGGCCATACCGTCCCCCATCCATCAGTCTGACAATTCTATTCCCTCCGTTATTCTCGGCAGCTTCGGCTTCACGCGTCCCTCTGTCCGGTCCGCTCGACAGCTCGTAAACTCTCTCCATCGCGTAGATCGAATCCTGTGCTGTAAGCTGCCTGCCACTCCCGGAGCAGCGAGGCGTTGCGCCCATCGACGGCCGGAGGTTCCAGAGGGACGGCTGGTGCAGCGGCCGCCTCGGGATCTAGAGTTCAGAGAGAGAGGGAGGGAGGAGAAAGAGCTACTTGGAGGAGGTGATGAAGACGGCGGTGGAGAACGTGCGGCGGAGAGGATATAGGTGAAGCTGTCTGACTGTGTGATAGCCGGTGTTTCCAGTTCACTGCAAGGGTTTAACAGGGAGCTGGAGTGTAGACTATGAGCGTGTCAGTGGCATCCAAGACGGCATTTCAACATGTACTTTATACATTCCTGCCTCTGTCATACCATAGCATTATTAATGCTGATTCCATATGTACAAAGAAAAAGAAAGAGAACGAGAGAAAAACAGAGAGAGAGAAAAAAAAAGAGAGAGAGAGAAAGAAAGAAACAGAGAGAGAGAGAGAGAGAGAGAGAGAGAGAGAGAGAGAGAGAGAGAGAGAGAGAGAGAGAGAGAGAGAGAGAGAGAGAGAGAGAAAGAGAAAGAGAAAGCGAGAGAGAGAAAGAAAGAAACAGAGAGAGAGAGAGAGGAAAGAGAAAAAAAAATATACGGTAACTTACCTACAACTCTTCCGATATGCAAATATTCTACATCTGTATCCAAATATTCTCCAGGGATCCCATTTCGAGGCAGATTACTAAAAATACAGTCTTACGGTCTTTGGGAAAATCCCCCCTGACTCAAAAAAGGAAAAGTCCCAACCTATTGCCTCATGCACAAGCGGGCAAAGTGTTCGCGAGCAAAACCGGAAAAAAGTAACGTTACGAATAGTCAACAGATCAGGGAGGAGCAGAAATGGCGATGCGAGGTTTAAAAAGGAGAATTCTGAGTGAAGGACAAAGGGAAACCTGGATAACAACTTCAACCCGATGCGACGACGAAGCTTGAAAGTTTTAAAAGTAATAATTGCTCTGACATATGTTTGATAATAAACATAAGGACATCAAAAATGATAATAGTCATGATAATAATAATATTAGTAATAATGAAGATGATGATTAAAATGAATATAATAATATCACTAATAATAATCATAATGATATGATATTCATACTGATTATCACTAATATCATTATTTCAGCACTATCATCATAATAATAATGATGGTAATAACCAACAGCAACAACAATAATAAATTCTTTAAATCTTACCAGACCAAGCTCCATATCTGATACTACCAATGACCCTTGATAACGAAATCTTTTAATGAATTTCTTTCCATTTATTTAAGAAGACTGGTGATTTGGATCCCAACGCATTGCAGATAGATAGCTGGTGTGTTCTCTTCCTTATATGAGAAAAAATATCCATCTCCAGTGATTAATCAAACTCTCAACAACAAGTTAAAGGCAAACGAAGAAAACGAGACACAAACCACAAACATTATAAGTGTTGTTCATGTTGTTCATTATAAGTATAACATGGTGTTGTTCAAAGGACAAGACTGACACACTTTACTCCTTACTTATAAATGCCCCTTTGAATTACTAACCCAACAATACCTAATATGACATAAGTACAGTGACAATGGGTAAAACCTTAAGGCGTTAACGAGAAAAAAGATAAGAAAAAGAAAGAAAGGAAGGAAGAAGAAGAAGGGTGAGGAGGAGAACAAAAAACACAATAATAATAATAATGGGAAGAAGGTACCGTCAACAAGTTTATTCTCGGCTGTAACTGTGAATTTGCGAATTTAATTATTACTATTATTGTTATTATTATTATTTTCATTATTATTATTCTCATTATCCTTATTATCATCATCATCATTGTCCTTGTCTTTATCCTTGTTATTATCATTGTTGTTACTGTCGTATCTATGATTTTTTTTCACATCAACATAACTATAACTGGAGGTAATTGACCTAATTGGAGGTAATTGAGCTATTGACCTCCTCCTCCAATTTATCAGTTATTGTTATTCTTATTTCACCATCATCATCATCATAATCATCATCATCATCATCATCTTCTTCTTCTTCTTTACCATTGTCTTTGTTTTTATCCTTTATCGTTACTGTCATAACTGTTATGATGTTTTTTTATCATCATCATCAACATCACTATAACTAGTGACCCCCTCCCCCAATTTATCACAGTGATCCTCCTTACATATGCATAATTATTTATTCATCTGGATGCTCTACTGCTGTCGATATAGCATGGACGTTCTAATTTGAATTTTATAATTGATGCGGGATAATATAAAAGGTGTATGAAAGCTCATATCAATATTCATTCTTCATTAGACAATCTTCAATTTTCCAGGACGATCAGCGGGAGGTCCAAAATATTTCGTACAGACTCAGATTCAATAAAGCATTCGATTGTCTTGTAACGTCATTGAAGCTGATATCTAATCTATTAATAAACTAGTAAATATTAATGTTTATTATAAGAACTATTTCTTTTGTATGGGAAGATGTTCACCAATGAACCGTTCGCTGAGACAACTCTCTGAACGAAAATCAACGTACTTCACGCATCCACCTTATTTCAATGAAAACCTAATAAAAACATTGGGACACTCCAATCAGTGACGAGTGGACAACGCATCTTCAATGATTTTTGGGTCAGGGTCTCGAGCCTGTGTGGGCGGGGATGAACTCTCGTACGGTACACATGAACTCTTGTACACAATACTTGATCTCTTGTACATTATATATGATCTCTTGTACACTAGACATGATCTCTTGTACACAATACACGATCTCTTGTACACAATACATGAACTCTCGTACGTTACACATGATCTCTTGTACACTATACATGATCTCTTGTACACTATACATGATATCTTGTACATTATACATGATCTCTTGTACACTATACATGATCTCTTGTACACTATACATGATCTCTTGTCCATTATATATGATCTCTTGTACACTATACATGATCTCTTGTACACAATACATGATCTCTTGTACACTATACATGATCTCTTGTACACTATACATGATCTCTTGTACACTATACATGATCTCTTGTTCACAATACATGATCTCTTGTACACAATACATGATCTCTTGTACACTATACATGATCTCTTGTACACTATACATGATCTCTTGTACACTATACATGATCTCTTGTACACTATACATGATCTCTTGTACACTATACATGATCTCTTGTACACAATACATGATCTCTTGTACACAATACATGATCTCTTGTACACTATACATGATCTCTTGTACACTATACATGATCTCTTGTACACTATACATGATCTCTTGTACACTATACATGATCTCTTGTACACAATACATGATCTCTTGTACACTATACATGATCTCTTGTACACTATACATGATCTCTTGTACACTATACATGATCTCTTGTACACTATACATGATCTCTTGTACACTATACACGACCTCTTGTACACAATACATGATCTCTTGTACACAATACATGATCTCTTGTACACTATACATGATCTCTTGTACACTATACGTGATCTCTTGTACACTATACATGATCTCTTGTACACTATACATGATCTCTTGTACACTATACGTGATCTCTTGTACACTATACATGATCTCTTGTACACTATACGTGATCTCTTGTACACAATACATGATCTCTTGTACACAATACATGATCTCTTGTACACAATACATGATCTCTTGTACACAATACATGATCTCTTGTACACAATACATGATCTCTTGTACACAATACATGATCTCTTGTACACTATACATGATCTCTTGTACACTATACATGATCTCTTGTACACTATACATGATCTCTTGTACACAATACATGATCTCTTGTACACAATACATGATCTCTTGTACACTATACATGATCTCTTGTACACTATACGTGATCTCTTGTACACTATACATGATCTCTTGTACACTATGCATGATCTCTTGTACACAATACACGATCTCTTGTACACAATACATGATCTCTTGTACACAATACGTGATCTCTTGTACACTAGACATGATCTCTTGTACACTAGACATGATCTCTTGTACACTATACATGATCTCTTGTACACAATACATGATCTCTTGTACACTATACACGATCTCTTGTACACTATACATGATCTCTTGTACACTATACATGATCTCTTGTACACAATATATGATCTCTTGTACACAATACATGATCTCTTGTACACTATACACGATCTCTTGTACACTATACACGATCTCTTGTACACAATACATGATCTCTTGTACACTATACATGATCTCTTGTACACTATACATGATCTCTTGTACACAATACATGATCTCTTGTACACTATACATGATCTCTTGTACACTATACATGATCTCTTGTACACAATACATGATCTCTTGTACACAATACATGATCTCTTGTACACTATACATGATCTCTTGTACACTATACATGATCTCTTGTACACAATACATGATCTCTTGTACACTATACATGATCTCTTGTACACTATACATGATCTCTTGTACACTATACATGATCTCTTGTACACAATACATGATCTCTTGTATACAATATATGATCTCTTGTACACTATACATGATCTCTTGTACACAATACATGATCTCTTGTACACAATACATGATCTCTTGTACACAATACATGATCTCTTGTACACAATACATGATCTCTTGTACACAATACATGATCTCTTGTACACAATACATGATCTCTTGTACACTATACAGGATCTCTTGTACACAATACATGATCTCTTGTACACAATACATGATCTCTTGTACACAATACATGATCTCTTGTACACAATACATGATCTCTTGTACACAATACATGATCTCTTGTACACAATACATGATCTCTTGTACACTAGACACGATCTCTTGTACACAATACATGATCTCTTGTACACTATACATGATCTCTTGTACACAATACATGATCTCTTGTACACAATACATGATCTCTTGTACACAATACATGATCTCTTGTACACAATACGTGATCTCTTGTACACTATACATGATCTCTTGTACACTATACGTGATCTCTTGTACACAATACATGATCTCTTGTACACAATACGTGATCTCTTGTACACAATACATGATCTCTTGTACACTATACATGATCTCTTGTACACAATACATGATCTCTTGTACACAATACATGATCTCTTGTACACTATACATGATCTCTTGTACACAATACATGATCTCTTGTACACAATACATGATCTCTTGTACACAATACATGATCTCTTGTACACTATACATGATCTCTTGTACACAATACATGACCTCTTGTACACAATACAAGATCTCCTGTACACAATACATGATCTCTTGTACACAATACATGATCTCTTGTACACAATACATTATCTCTTGTACACAATACATAATCTCTTGTACACAATACATGATCTCTTGTACACAATACATGATCTCTTGTACTCTTTACATGATCTCTTGTACACAATACATGATCTCTTGTACACTATACATGATCTCTTGTACACAATACATGATCTCTTGCACACAATACATGATCTCTTGCACACAATACATGATCTCTTGTACACAATACATGATCTCTTGTACACAATACATGATCTCTTGTACACAATACATGATCTCTTGTACACAATACATGATCTCTTGTACACTATACATGATCTCTTGTACACAATACATGATCTCTTGTACACAATACATGATCTCTTGTACACAATACATGATCTCTTGTACACAATACATGATCTCTTGTACACAATACATGATCTCTTGTACACAATACATGATCTCTTGTACACAATACATGATCTCTTGTACACAATACATGATCTCTTGTACACAATACATGATCTCTTGTACACAATACATGATCTCTTGTACACAATACATGATCTCTTGTACACAATACATGATCTCTTGTACACAATACATGATCTCTTGTACACAATACATGATCTCTTGTACACAATACATGATCTCTTGTACACAATACATGATCTCTTGTACACTATACATGATCTCTTGTACACAATACATGATCTCTTGTACACTATACATGATCTCTTGTACACTAGACATGATCTCTTGTACACAATACATGATCTCTTGTACACTATACGTGATCTCTTGTACACTATACATGATCTCTTGTACACAATACATGATCTCTTGTACACAATACATGATCTCTTGTACACTATACATGATCTCTTGTACACAATACATGATCTCTTGTACACTATACATGATCTCTTGTACACAATACATGATCTCTTGTACACAATACATGATCTCTTGTACACTATACATGATCTCTTGTACACAATACATGATCTCTTGTACACAATACATGATCTCTTGTACACAATACATGATCTCTTGTACACAATACATGATCTCTTGTACACAATACATGATCTCTTGTACACAATACATGATCTCTTGTACACTATACATGATCTCTTGTACACAATACATGATCTCTTGTACACAATACATGATCTCTTGTACTCTTTACATGATCTCTTGTACACAATACATGATCTCTTGTACACAATACATGATCTCTTGTACACAATACATGATCTCTTGTACACAATACATGATCTCTTGTACACAATACATGATCTCTTGTACACTATACGTGATCTCTTGTACACAATACATGATCTCTTGTACACTATACGTGATCTCTTGTACACTATACATGATCTCTTGTACACAATACATGATCTCTTGTACACAATACATGATCTCTTGTACACAATACATGATCTCTTGTACACAATACATGATCTCTTGTACACAATACATGATCTCTTGTACACAATACATGATCTCTTGTACACAATACATGATCTCTTGTACACAATACATGATCTCTTGTACACAATACATGATCTCTTGTACACTATACATGATCTCTTGTACACAATACATGATCTCTTGTACACAATACATAATCTCTTGTACACAATACATGATCTCTTGTACATTATACATGATCTCTTGTACACAATACATGATCTCTTGTACACAATACATGATCTCTTGTACACAATACATAATCTCTTGTACACAATACATGATCTCTTGTACATTATACATGATCTCTTGTACACAATACATGATCTCTTGTACACTATACGTGATCTCTTGTACACTATACATGATCTCTTGTACACAATACATGATCTCTTGTACACTATACATGATCTCTTGTACACAATACATGATCTCTTGTACACTATACATGATCTCTTGTACACAATACATGATCTCTTGTACACTATACATGATCTCTTGTACACAATACATGATCTCTTGTACACTATACGTGATCTCTTGTACACAATACATGATCTCTTGTACACAATACATGATCTCTTGTACACTATACATGATCTCTTGTACACTATACATGATCTCTTGTACACAATACATGATCTCTTGTACACAATACATGATCTCTTGTACATTATACATGATCTCTTGTACACAATACATGATCTCTTGTACATTATACATGATCTCTTGTACACAATACATGATCTCTTGTACACAATACATGATCTCTTGTACACTATACATGATCTCTTGTACACAATACATGATCTCTTGTACACTATACATGATCTCTTGTACACTATACGTGATCTCTTGTACACTATACATGATCTCTTGTACACAATACATGATCTCTTGTACACTATACGTGATCTCTTGTACACTATACATGATCTCTTGTACACAATACATGATCTCTTGTACACAATACATGATCTCTTGTACACTATACATGATCTCTTGTACACAATACATGATCTCTTGTACACAATACATGATCTCTTGTACACAATACATGATCTCTTGTACACAATACATGATCTCTTGTACACAATACATGATCTCTTGTACACAATACATGACCTCTTGTACACAATACATGATCTCTTGTACACTATACATGATCTCTTGTACACAATACATGATCTCTTGTACACTATACATGATCTCTTGTACACAATACATGATCTCTTGTACACTATACATGATCTCTTGTACACTATACATGATCTCTTGTACACAATACATGATCTCTTGTACACAATACATGATCTCTTGTACACAATACATGATCTCTTGTACACAATACATGATCTCTTGTACACAATACATGATCTCTTGTACACAATACATGATCTCTTGTACACTATACATGATCTCTTGTACACAATACATGATCTCTTGTACACTATACATGATCTCTTGTACACTATACGTGATCTCTTGTACACTATACATGATCTCTTGTACACAATACATGATCTCTTGTACACAATACATGATCTCTTGTACACAATACATGATCTCTTGTACACTATACGTGATCTCTTGTACACTATACATGATCTCTTGTACACAATACATGATCTCTTGTACACTATACATGATCTCTTGTACACAATACATGATCTCTTGTACACAATACATGATCTCTTGTACACTATACATGATCTCTTGTACACAATACATGATCTCTTGTACACTATACATGATCTCTTGTACACAATACATGATCTCTTGTACACTATACATGATCTCTTGTACACAATACATGATCTCTTGTACACTATACATGATCTCTTGTACACAATACATGATCTCTTGTACACTATACGTGATCTCTTGTACACTATACATGATCTCTTGTACACTATACATGATCTCTTGTACACAATACATGATCTCTTGTACACAATACATGATCTCTTGTACACAATACATGATCTCTTGTACACAATACATGATCTCTTGTACACAATACATGATCTCTTGTACACAATACATGATCTCTTGTACACAATACATGATCTCTTGTACACTATACGTGATCTCTTGTACACAATACATGATCTCTTGTACACTATACATGATCTCTTGTACACTAGACATGATCTCTTGTACACAATACATGATCTCTTGTACATTATACATGATCTCTTGTACACAATACATGATCTCTTGTACACAATACATGATCTCTTGTACATTATACATGATCTCTTGTACACAATACATGATCTCTTGTACACAATACATGATCTCTTGTACACTATACATGATCTCTTGTACACAATACATGATCTCTTGTACACAATACATGATCTCTTGTACACTATACATGATCTCTTGTACACAATACATGATCTCTTGTACACAATACATGATCTCTTGTACACTATACATGATCTCTTGTACACAATACATGATCTCTTGTACACTATACGTGATCTCTTGTACACAATACATGATCTCTTGTACACTATACGTGATCTCTTGTACACAATACATGATCTCTTGTACACTATACATGATCTCTTGTACACAATACATGATCTCTTGTACACTATACATGATCTCTTGTACACAATACATGATCTCTTGTACACAATACATGATCTCTTGTACACAATACATGATCTCTTGTACACAATACATGATCTCTTGTACATTATACATGATCTCTTGTACACAATACATGATCTCTTGTACACTATACGTGATCTCTTGTACACAATACATGATCTCTTGTACACAATACATGATCTCTTGTACATTATACATGATCTCTTGTACACAATACATGATCTCTTGTACACAATACATAATCTCTTGTACACAATACATGATCTCTTGTACATTATACATGATCTCTTGTACACAATACATGATCTCTTGTACACAATACATGATCTCTTGTACACTATACATGATCTCTTGTACACAATACATGATCTCTTGTACACAATACATGATCTTTTGTACACTATACATGATCTCTTGTACACAATACATGATCTCTTGTACACAATACATGATCTCTTGTACACTATACATGATCTCTTGTACACAATACATGATCTCTTGTACACTATACATGATCTCTTGTACACAATACATGATCTCTTGTACACAATACATGATCTTTTGTACACAATACATCATCTCTTGTACACAATACATGATTTCTTGTACACTATACATGATCTCTTGTACACTATACATGATCTCTTGTACACAATACATGATCTTTTGTACACAATACATGATCTCTTGTACACAATACATGATCTCTTGTACACTATACATGATCTCTTGTACACAATACGTGATCTCTTGTACACAATACATGATCTCTTGTACATTATACATCATCTCTTGTACACAATACATGATCTCTTGTACTCTATACATGATCTCTTGTACACAATACATGATCTCTTGTACATTATACATGATATCTTGTACACAATACATGATCTCTTGTACACAATACATAATCTCTTGTACACTATACATGATCTCTTGTACACTATACATGATCTCTTGTACACAATACATGATCTCTTGTACTCTATACAGGATCTCTTGTACACAATACATGATCTCTTGTACTCTATACATGATCTCTTGTACACAATACATGATCTCTTGTACACAATACATGATCTCTTGTACACAATACATGATCTCTTGTACACAATACATGATCTCTTGTACTCTATACATGATCTCTTGTACACAATACATGATCTCTTGTGCATTATACATGATCTCTTGTACACAATACATGATCTCTTGTACACTATACATGATCTCTTGTACACAATACATGATCTCTTGTGCATTATACATGATCTCTTGTACACAATACATGATCTCTTGTACACAATACATGATCTCTTGTACACAATACATGATCTCTTGTACACTAGACATGATCTCTTGTACACAATACATGATCTCTTGTACACAATACATGATCTCTTGTACACAATACATGATCTCTTGTACACAATACATGATCTCTTGTACACAATACATGATCTCTTGTACACTATACATGATCTCTTGTACACAATACATGATCTCTTGTACACTAGACATGATCTCTTGTACACTATACATGATCTCTTGTACACAATACATGATCTCTTGTACACTAGACATGATCTCTTGTACACTATACATGATCTCTTGTACACAATACATGATCTCTTGTACACAATACATGATCTCTTGTACACAATACATGATCTCTTGTACACTATACATGATCTCTTGTACACAATACATGATCTCTTGTACACTAGACATGATCTCTTGTACACAATACATGATCTCTTGTACACTAGACATGATCTCTTGTACACAATACGTGATCTCTTGTACACAATACATGATCTCTTGTACACTATACATGATCTCTTGTACACAATACGTGATCTCTTGTACACAATACATGATCTCTTGTACACAATACATGATCTCTTGTACACAATACATGATCTCTTGTACACAATACATGATCTCTTGTACACAATACATGATCTCTTGTACACAATACATGATCTCTTGTACACAATACATGATCTCTTGTACACTATACATGATCTCTTGTACACAATACATGATCTCTTGTACACTAGACATGATCTCTTGTACACTATACATGATCTCTTGTACACAATACATGATCTCTTGTACACAATACATGATCTCTTGTACACAATACATGATCTCTTGTACACAATACATGATCTCTTGTACACAATACATGATCTCTTGTACACAATACATGATCTCTTGTACACTAGACATGATCTCTTGTACACAATACATGATCTCTTGTACACTAGACATGATCTCTTGTACACAATACATGATCTCTTGTACACTAGACATGATCTCTTGTACACAATACATGATCTCTTGTACACAATACATGATCTCTTGTACACAATACCAGATCTCTTGTACACAATACATGATCTCTTGTACACAATACATGATCTCTTGTACACTATACATGATCTCTTGTACACAATACATGATTTCTTGCACACAATACATGATCTCTTGTCCACTATACATGATCTCTTGTACACTATACATGATCTCTTGTACACAATACATGATCTCTTGTACACAATACATGATCTCTTGTACACAATACATGATCTCTTGTACACAATACATGATCTCTTGTACACAATACATGATCTCTTGTACACAATACATGATCTCTTGTACACTTTACACGATCTCTTGTATTCAATACATGACCTCTTGTACACTATACATGTTACTTGCACGCTACTCCCAGTGTGCACATTTTCCCCTGTTGTCACAAGGGAAGCTGAGGCGCCCGTGCAATAGTGACCGCAGGTAGGTCCTCGCGTTCAATATGGGAGTGGAGCCGTTCGCGGGAAACATAACTACGCTTTTTTTTATTATCATGCTATCACAAAAAGGAATAAGGAGACCTGCTTAATGTATAATAAGATTTTATTGATGCGAAATCCTAGGTTTTATTGGTGCAATGAAATGGATAGCTACGATCGCAACTTCACTTGTAATTCATATTGCTGTAAAAAGTACTGTAAGTAAAATCGCGATGGCAACCAAACTTGGGAAACCTCGCAATATTGCTCCGTTTTCCCTTACAGGTAAAATTCATTTTAATTTCAGGTAGAAAGGTAGCCTTCTTTTGATCTTCTCTGTCCTAACGAAGCTGAAAGGAAATTTTATATCCTTTTTTATACACTTCTTCACTTTATTCATCCGACTTCCTGACAGCAACTCAGCATCTTGACCGCAAGTTTTCTGCCCTTTGAAGTCCCTGTACACATAATCCTTAATGAAACTGCACTTTTTAGGGGCTGTTCTGAAATAAACTCCAGTCTTGTCTTGTAAGTAATCATTAACTTTTACACGTATGTGGGTTTTGATATCTGGGCGTTGATTTCGGGTGTTCAGAGAATAGAGAGAAAAAATAGATAAATAAAAAAAATAAAAATTGGAGCATTGTTACCGTTAGTTGAAATATTGGTTCTGTTCTTTTACATGGTTACTTATTAACTTTCGACTGAGTCACACACACACATACAAAGACACACACACAAAGAGAAAGAGAGAGAGGGAGAGAGAGGAGGGAGGGAGAGGGAGGGAAAGGGAGAGAGAGGGAGAAAGAGAGTGAGAGTGAGTGAGAGAGAGAGAGAGAGAGCGAGAGAAGCAGATAGACATGAATATAGGTAAAGAGGGGAGGGTAAACCTGGAGAGAAAGAAAGAGAGGAATGAACTAGAGAGTGAGAGCGACAAATGGAAAATGAAAAGTTATAAAGATTTTTTTTATGTTGCTTTAAAAAAAAGAAAAAAGAAGAAGAAAAAATGTGTATATATATATATATATATATATATATATATATATATATATATATATATATATATATATATATATATATATATATATATATATATATATATATATATGCATATATATATATATATATATATATATATATATATATATATATATATATATATATATATATGTATATATATACATATACATATATATATATATATATATATATATATATATATATATATATATATATATATATATATATATACATATATATATACATATACATATATATATATATATATATATATATATATATATATATATATATATATATATATATATATATATTGAGAAAAGATGAGGTAACATAAGTTATCTTCATCCTCCCTTTGATAATTCCCTTCACATATCTCCTACAAATCTTACAGGTATTGCAACAAATTAAACAAAGCCCAGTACATACAGTAAGGAATTACAGTCATACAGAATCAAGTAGTTACAATTCAGAAGTGATATAAAACGATAAATTGTCCCCCTCATCTCGATAAGAATTTCATACAAGGGGGAGAGAAGTTATCAGTTAAACAAATATAACTCGTTTAACCCTCAGTCAGAAAGCCAAAGCATACACATACACCTCTTCAAAATTCCAAAGACGTGGCCATTCCTAACCACCCATTGGGTCTGCTTAGGAACCCTCCTCACCTCTGCATTCCTATGTGTCCGAGGCGTAAGGCACTGCAAAGTATAGTGTACCAAGGTATATATGACTGTAGCTAACTACCTTGCACTTTTTTCTGAAAAGGAAAAAGAAAAGAAAGAAGAAAAAGAAATACACACACGCACACACACACACACACACACACACACACACACACACACACACACACACACACACACACACACACACATATATATATATATATATATATATATATATATATATATATATATATATATATATATATATATATATATATATGTATATATAGCTTTGTGTCTATGTGTGTGTTTGCAGCAGTAGCAGCAATAATAGTAACAATAATAATAATGATAATAATGATAATTAAACAGATACTGACAACAACAAAATTATAGTCATTTCTTCCCTGTCCTGATTAGCATAGCCTTAATTCCTTTCTTCTTCTTCTTGTTCCTTGTCTTTTTACTCTCCCTTGCTCTCACTTTGTCTCTCTCTCTTCCCTCCTTCTCGTCTTAATCGACTTTCCTAGTCTTTTTCTTTCTCTTCCAGACTTCCCCTCTCTATATCTTTCACTCTCTCTACTTCTTTGTAAATTTGCCTGTCACTGGACTTAATGAATTTAGCAAATCAAATCTCTCTCTCTCTCTCTCTCTCTCTCTCTCTCTCTCTCTCTCTCTCTCTCTCTCTCTCTCTCTCTCTCTCTCTCTCTCTCTCTCAATGCACTCTGTTCTACTCTCCTCTCCTCTTTTGAATCCAGTTTACCAC
>NC_091573.1:4263995-4266495 GCF_042767895.1 Penaeus vannamei | reverse complement strand
TTATTATTATTATTATCGTTATTATCATTATCATTATTAGCATTAGCTTTACTTTCATTATCATCATGTACTTCTTCCAATTAAGAAAGTCAAACATGCAGAGAAAATTGGTTTTGAAATTGTACTGGAAAGAAAACACAATTTCAATACAATGCTCTCATTAGTACCACACATATCCCTTACCATAAGAACGATCAGAACATATCAAGGTGGTTATGACTGTCATTTTCCAGAAGAAGAACAAAAAAAAACAGATTTAATTCAGTTTCCTCTTGCAGACGAAGATAAAGGGAAACTTAATCAGCTTAATTTCTACTGACTAACGAAGAAGGAAGAGAAAGAGAAAGGCAGAAGCTTAATTAATTTAATTTCCTCCTGGCGAACGCGACAGGGAAAGAGGAAGGGGGGGGGGGATGTTACACGACCGGGCATGCTGTGGTACAGGTCGTGCAGCTCTTATCAAAGGCAATGTTTGTTCACAGGTACAATAACAGGGCTTTTGTGCCATACCATGATGTTGGCTCTGATTTCAGCAAAAAATAATTAGTAGTAACTTCTACGTGAGTGCAACTTTTTTTGAATATTTTCTGTAAGTCCAACCATACGTTTTTTTGTGTACTGTAAACATACCGTCCAAATATCTATGTAGAATTAAAGAGAGACAGAGTGATACGCCAGGAAACAGAGACATGTGCAACCTGTTTCGTCCGCGCTGACCCTGCCACCTGTAGCGAGCCCTGCAATAGCGGGCATTCGCAACGTGAGACCCCAACCCCTGTTCTGGCCGAGTGGACAGAAGGCACGTTTTAATCTGGACCATATCACGCATGCCACCACGCTTGACAACAGTCGAGGGACCGTTCCTGCACAGTTTACCCCTTTCCTCGCAAGAAATGTGTGTAGGTGTGGCGAGGTGGATCCCCCTCTTTCGATGCGCCCTTTTTACGACCCTGGCGCTTGACCGGAGCACCTGCAGGCGGGGACAGCGGCGACGTGCAAGGGAGGGAGCGGAGGAGAGTCGGAGGGGTAAAAGGCACATGATCAAGCGACGCACGGCGAGGTAAATGAGGCGTTGTGGTGCTAAGGGCAGACCGCTGGTGGGTGGAAGAGCCAGGTGGAAGAGGTTACCGGCGCCGGAATGGTCACGTGGTCGGACATGTGGCAGGACAGTACATGTGGTAGTACATGTGACAAGGAACACACACACACACACACACACAGAGAGAGAGAGAGAGAGAGAGAGAGAGAGAGAGAGAGAGAGAGAGAGAGAGAGAGAGAGAGAGAGAGAGAGAGAGAGAAGAGAGAGCGAGAGAGACAGACCAGACCAGACAGAGAGACAGAGAGACAGAGAGAGAGAGAGAGACAGAAACAGAGAGAGAGACAGAAACAGAGAGAGAGACAGAGAGAGAAGTGAGAGAATGGGTGGGGTATAGGGAGAGAGAGAAGGGAGAAAGAGAGAGAGAGCGAGAGAAAGAGTGAAGAGAGAGAGAGAAGGTAGAGAGAGAGAGAGAGAGAGAGAGAGAGAGAGAGAGAGAGAGAGAGAGAGAGAGAGAGAGAGAGAGAGAGAAAGAGAGAGAGAGAGAGAGAGACAGAGAGAGAGAGAGAGAGGGAGAGAGAGCAGAGAGAGAGAGAGAGAAGGGAGAAAGACAGAGAGAGAGAGAGAGAGAAGGGAGAAAGCAGAGAGGGAGAGAGAGAAAGAGAGAGAGAGAGACAAAGTAAAAAGACAAGAGCTACGAGGCAAGGAACTAAGGTACCAAACACCATTCGATCCTTCGCAGCCAACTCCACTGATGTCCAAAGTTCCTGTAAACAACCGATCATCACGTGTCCGTATGCTTGTCGCCGTTGTCCGAATGGTGCCGCTAGCCAAGGCCGTCGCCGCGTGTACCCTGGCCTTTGGCAAGACGATTTTTTCAGATATCCACAGAGGTTAAGTGAGTCAATAATGATGCGGACCCAAGCAATGCTAAGTAGGACAGGGAAGAAATAACAGTATTGTTTTGTTGTTACTATGGCCATTATCGTTATTTCATTATCACCATCTTCATCATCATTATCATCATCATCATTACCATTATTATCATCGTTACCATCATTTTGATTATGATTTTCGGTATTATCTCTTTTGACATTATTGTCAAGGTCAAAATCATTGTTCTCACTGTTATTTATTTATTCTTTAATGAAAAATTTCTTGGTGGTAGCAGTAACAGGGTCAATAATAACAACAATAATTATATCAACAATTATAAGGATATTATAAACAAAAAAGTAAAGCATATTTATCTGATCTGATCCGGTAATGTTGTTCCCTCAGCAATCCCTTCCTTTACTCTTAATACATGTTACCATCTCGTTTCGACTTCTCTCTCTCTCTCTCTTTCTCTCGTCTCTCTCTCTCTTTTTCCCGTCTCTCTCTCTCTTTTTCCCGTCTCTCTCTCTCTTTCCCGTCTCTCTCTCTCTCTCTCTCTCTCTCTCTCTCTCTCTCTCTCCCTCTCTC
>NC_091573.1:4165848-4173348 GCF_042767895.1 Penaeus vannamei | reverse complement strand
AGTAAGAGGAAGAAGGAATGGGAGAGAGAGGTAGAATAGGAGGAAGAAGGAATAGGAGAGAGAGGTAGAATAGGAGGAAGAAGGAATAGAAGAGAGAGGTAGAATAGGAGGAAGAAGGAATAGGAGAAAGAGGTAGAATAGGAGGAAGAAGGAATGGGAGAGAGATGTAGAATAGGAGGAAGAAGGAATGGGAGAGAGAGGTAGAATAGGAGGAAGAAGGAATAGGAGAGAGAGGTAGAATAGGAGGCAGAAGGAATGGGAGAGAGAGATGGATTAGGAAGGAAGAAGGAATAGGAGGGAAGCAGGAATAGGAGAGAGAGGTAGAATAGGAGGGAAGGAGGAACGGGAGAAAGAGAAGTGGAAGAAACGGAGATGTGGGAGTAAGACATTTAGCGAAACTTATAACGATGAATAACGTCGTAATGGAAATCATAAATAACTGGAAGCACTTAGAGGGCGCCTACATCCGGGAAGGCAAGAGGGTTACTGATGCAATAAAAATAATCACAGTTGAATCATGACATCAAAGTCACCTTTCTCAAGTACACTGGTGACATCTGTGTTTCTGTTGCCTAGAGTGCAGTGCCGTCATCAAAATGGATTTATATATATATATATATATATATATATATATATATATATATATATATATATATATATATATATATATATATATATATATATATATATATATATATTCTTTTTTTTTCTTCTTTTTTTTCTTTCTTTCTTTCTTTTTTTTCGCCTGTTTTTTTTTTCTTCTTTCTTTCTTTCTTTCTTTCTTCTTCTTTTTCTTTTTTTATTCATCTTATTGTGAAGTGGTGAAGAAGAATATACTTTTATTTTTTCTCCAGAGTCGTTTCCGAAATATATCTGTTCATTTTTTTGAGATATGCTTATCATCCTTTATCCGGATCGTGGTCCGGTTCACCACCAAAATGTAATGGCATCCAATGGCTAAGCTTGTAAAAAATTCATAAAAATCTGTTCATAACTCTGAGTTATCATACTAACCAACGAACAAACAAACCAACTAATCAACGCTACCACAAACATATAGGTAATAAAGACAAGTAAATGAAAATGATAATGGTGATGATGATGTCTGCTGAACTGTATAAGCAGATGAAAATCATTCATTTTAGGAATTTTATATCAGATCCATAATAATAATGGAATGATATGAACAACAACAACCAATTGTGAGGCAAACAGAGAGGGAGATAGAGAGAGAGAGAGGGACAGAGAGAGAGAGAGAGAGAGAGAGAGAGAGAGAGAGAGAGAGAGAGAGAGAGAGAGAGAGAGAGAGAGAGAGAGAGAGAGAGAGAGAGAGAGAAAGAGAAAGAGAGAGGAGGGGGAGACAGAGAAGGATGGTAGAGAGCGAGGGAAAAGGAGAGAGAAATAATCCAGGTCTTCTGTACCTGTGTCCCGGACCTCGACTGTCGCTAAAACAGTTGATATCGGAATCTCGAGAAAAAGCTAATGGAATCTTACTTTACCTTGTATAAGTTCGGATACTGAATCAAGATCTATCATGCCACATCGGCAAGACTTCAGAATCTTTTTACAAAAATGGAACACTCACTTGGCAAGGATACAGTATTGTTCATTGGCAATCACATCTATCATCGTTTTAAGGGTATTGAGTGACATAGGAACGCCGGCCAACACTAAATCCGTGCTTGCCTCGTCGTTCTTGTCTCCG
Source organism: Penaeus vannamei (assembly GCF_042767895.1). NCBI lineage: Eukaryota > Metazoa > Arthropoda > Malacostraca > Decapoda > Penaeidae > Penaeus > Penaeus vannamei. The sequence continues at coordinate 4,171,643 of NC_091573.1, read as the reverse complement.
ACATGTTATGAATGACAACCAGGTCGACCGAGGCAGCTTTGGCAGTTCCGTCTTTTTTTTTTTTTTTTTTTTTTGGTAGCACGCAACATGAAGCAACTCTATCCTCACGATATGTTGCAGTTTTGAGGCAGGCACTGGCAACTCTCCGTGCCTCCCCTCCTTTCTTTCTTTCTTTCTCTCTCTCTCACTTACTTACTCACTCACTCACTCATTCACACTCACACACACACTCACTCACTCACTCTCACTCTCTCTCTCTCTCTCTCTCTCTCTCTCTCTCTCTCTCTCCCTTTCACTCTCACTCTCTCTCTCTCTCTCTCTCTCTCTCTCTCTCTCTCTCTCTCTCTCTCTCTCTCTCTCTCTCTCTCTCTCTCTCTCTCTCTCTCTCTCACTCTCACTCTCACTCTCACTCTCACTCTCACTCACTCACTCACACTCTCTCTCTCTCTAACCTGATGCTGGAACACATTTCAAATGTCAAACGCATCTATTCAAATAAAATTTCAAAGCGGAATTAGCCGTGTCACAGTCAGCATCTTTGCCATGCATTTTCAGTAGTCAGTTAGGACTTGTAATCGCAATGAAATTACAACCTTACTCTACGTGCAACAAGGCAATGTGTAGCTTTAAAAAAGAAAAAAGAAAAGGAAAAAGAAAATAACAGTGCATGCCTTTGAAAGAAATTAAGGACTAAAAGGATAAATAATCTGTATTCGTAATCCTGTGAAATTTTGCCAACATATTGACGTGATGTGCATGGAGCAGACTATTCGTTGGGTGGCTTCAGCTTCCTAGAGCGTTGTTAAGGATTAAAGTTAGGGGTTTTTCGACCTTAGGTACATATAATCATGGCATATGCCACTGAACGGTGTGCAGTGTACACCATGAATGATGTAGGACAAGTAACAAAGAACACTCATGATATAAATTTATTTAAAAACCGAACGACCAAGAAGGACTGAACTCTTTGTGCCATGCTATAAATCAAAATTTATGCAGAGATTTATCGATGTGATAATTGTCATGAAATCCGTATGTAATCTGTAAATACAAATTTTATAATAAAGTAGAAGTAGTCAGAGAGCGCATACCTCCGTCAAAGCAATAGGGTCACAGATGCAATAAAAATATTCACACTTGAAGAATGACACTAAAGTCACCTCTTTCTCAAGTGCACTGGTGACGACCATGTTTCCTTAAAAGAAATCCTGGATCCGGATCGTGATTCGGATCAACACCAAAAATTACTGATTTTGAGTTGATTTTAGTAATTTGGGAATCAAGTCAGGATCCGGATCATGATCCAGATCACCACTAGAATTTAATGAAGTTGGCCGACGACACACCTCTGGTAAAAATTTCTTTAAAATCTGTTCATAACTTTTAGAATTATCCTGCTAACAGTCGAACCAACAAACTACTATTCAGTGCTACCAAAAACATAACCTCGGTGGTGGAGGTGATAATTAATGGTTGACACACTTAAGGAAGTAGTTATATAATCAAGCAAGTGTACTTATCACCAGCCTCAAAGAATAGAAAAGGTAACGAACGACACAATTTCGTTACTATTGGCTCTAGTTTAACTTATTCTACTACAGATCCTTCCATGGTGATCTGGAGCTCCGTGAAGAATAGAAATTGAACGAGAGTAGTCAGAGCCTGACAACAACTTTGTACAGAACCTGGAAAATAGCTAATTTTAGAACCCTAACATATCATTCCTTCTTAACTGTATCGTGACCTGCACTGACAGCTTTGGTGGTATAAATCTCGTTTTTTTTAGTGTGGTTCATTATATAGCTTAATATAATGATAATAATAATAATAATAACATGTGCCAGCAAGTAGCTAGATCTTTGGATCTGCTATGCTTGACTAACTTTAACCATGTTTTTGAAAGTACCTATGAAATCTAGACAGTTATAAAATGGTATTATCATTATTATCATGCGTGGATACCGTTCTCACAGTAACGGAATTCTAAGTTCCCTCCAGACTACGATTTCATGTCTGCCATATATAAGTATGAGACTTGGAAGTGTATTCAAGTACTAAACTTCTTGAGCTTTTTGTCTATATCAATGTATACTCAATGTAAGTAATAACAATAGTATTGTGTTCTTACCAAAGCTTGACGTGCTAGAACAAAATCCTTCTTAATTTGTCATTTTATTGACCCCTTTTCTTTAACAACCTGAAGCCGACTTAGCACCGACGATTTCATTAATAGTTTGTTTACTATTTTCGTTATTGTTGTTATTATTATAATCTTTATACAAAGTAGTATAAAGTCGACAGCATTAAAATTCTAAAATACGATTTCACTGGTCCTGACACGTCTCCAAGCCACCGCGCTGGGTCATGTCATGTCAAGAGGCACACAACCAGACAGGCCCGGGGCTAAGACGCACCCAGGGAGAGCGTACAAAGACTAATTTCCCTGGATCTATTTCCCATGCATGTTGGCCTCGCTATGGTGGGCCGTCGCGTCTCCCACCTTTCGCCTTGAGCCGGTCGAGTGGCTTGTACATTCAAACAGCAGGAAAGTTCCCTTTTCGTTTCCAGTTCGTGATGTCGCCTGTAAATCTACGAGATACGAGAGTAGAACTTTGGATTGGGATTACTTGGAGGACTAAAAGACTAACAGACAGATTCAGAGACAGACAGACGAACAGATATAGAAAAGCTAACAGGTAAAGAAATGGAGACAGAATCAGAGAAAGTGATAGAGAAAGAGAGAGAGGAAAGATTTCGCCTACAGAGGAAAACTTTATGGCCAATATACTAGTAAACATAACCTATTAGCCACATAATTATACCCATTTTTTTACTAATCTTATGGCTAAGATTAAGAAATAAAATAGCATTCTATTTCATGAATATATAGCATTACTTTCGTATCGCCTAGATAAAAGTGTAACCCTATTCCTATTTCAACGGAATTTCGTAACATTTTGCAAAAATCAACAAAAACATCAATACTCCCCCCTCCCCCCACCGCTCCCACACCTGTTCTCTACCTCCCAGCTTCTCGTCCTTTATCCCTCGGTTTTCGACCTTCTCCCCCTTTCTCTTTGGGGGGGGGGGAAGAAAGTGTTACAAATGACACCTTTCCAAGCAACTTTGCCAATATCTGCGAGAAGTTGCCTACGTCGATAGCCGAGGACAAGATTTGCTGACGGTTGGCAGGGTCAGCCGCAATTCCTGATAATGTGTTCAGATCTACGTTTTGTTTTGTTTGTGATTTAGTTTTTCATTCAGAATGCACGCCGTGTGTTCCAGTAAAAATAGATTGTAAAATAGTAAAAATAAAAAAATGGGTATAATTATGTGGCTAATAGGTTATGTTTACTAGTATATTGCCCATAAAGTTTTTCTCTTCAGGCGAAATCTTTCCTCTCTCTCTTTCTCTGTTTCTGTCTCCATTTCTTTACCTGTTAGCTTTTCTATGTCTGCTTGTCTGTCTGTCTCTGCATCTATAAATAAAAAATAAATAAAAATGGACAGTCAAAATGCCGCCGCACCATCCATGCAAGCCTCGTAAATTTCAGTGTGAGAAATGATGCTGCTTTCAGTTTTCTGTGAGGCCATTTATAGTTATGTAACTACACATACATATACACACACACATATACGCACACACACACATACACACACACATACACACACACACACACACACACACACACACACACATATATATATATATATATATATATATATATATATATATATATATATATATATATATATATACATATATATTTATACATATATAATTTATTTATACACATATATGTTTACATAGATAGATAGATAGATGATAGATAGATAGATATATAGATATATGTATATATATATGCACACACACACACTCTCTCTCATATGTACACACACACACACACACTCTCTCTCATATGTACACACACACACACACACACACACACACACACACACACACACACACACACACACACACACACACACACACACACACACACACACACACACACACGCGCGCGCGCGCGCGCACAAACACACACACACACACACAGACATATATATATGTATATATATATATATATATATATATATATGTGTGTGTGTGTGTGTGTGTGTGTGTGTGTGTGTGTGTGTGTGTGTGTGTGTGTGTGAGAGAGAGAGAGAGACAGAGAGAGAGAGAGAGAGAGAGAGAGAGAGAGAGAGAGAGAAAGAGAGAGAAAAAAAAAAAGAGTTTGGAAGTTAAATTTATATATTGACAGATTGGAAACTTTGGTGTCGGTCTTTTCTGCAGTTACGCACACGCAGTTTGTGTACGTCTTGTATCTGAGCTCTGTGCACATGCGAAGGAAGGCCGACCTGAGACAGCCTCCTTTCTCACGCAATTCCCATTACTTAATAATCAAAATTGTCATCCTAAAATGACGTTTACTGAACGATAGCTCAATGCTCCATGACTTCTCTGCTGAAATTATAGTTTAAGAGAAACGTCTGTTTTATTTTTTTTTATTTATTTATTTATTTATTTTATTTTTTTATTTTTTTTTTTATTATTTTTTTTTTTTGGTTTTCGATTTTTCTTGACGATTTTGATGAAACTCACACCCTTTTATTTAGGCCGCTTCCCATTGCCTGTGGTCGAAAAAAAACAGACGGTCCCCTTAAGATGAATTTCATAAGCAAAAACATAGTGTCACAAGCATGGTCATATGAGAACAGATCTAATGCTGCAAAGAGGAGTGTAGGAGTGAAACATGCTATAATATCCCATATAAAAAGCAATAACCGCCAAAAAAAAATAACAAACAGAAGTGCATGTACATCTTTATTTATTTTATTTTTATAGACAGCAATATCCATAGCAATATTGGCCATCGCTGGACAATGTCGCCAATATCGCTTTTATCAGAATTCCATGCTGTTATGTTGAAGAGTTTTATGCTGTTTTTTTTTTTTTTTCCACGCAAACAAAATTCCGAAATCGTATCCACGGCCAAACAGGTGCTCAATGGCCGTAAAATATGAAACGCACACTTCCACATTCTCAGACACGACCGACCAAAGCCCCGAAGCCTTTTTCGACTCGCCAACGAAGCTTCAAAGACGGAGTTGGTTGCTTCGTTTGACATTTTTTTTTTCTCTCTCTCTCTCCTTTCGTCTGGGCTGTTCAAGATTGCTCCGAGCAAGTCATAACTCTCCAAGGATATTTAGGAGTGTTCAGGAATTATTAGTTCTGATCCGGAGAGTTTAGGACAGATCACAAGCGCTCGCTCACGGGCACGAAGGGAGGGGGGGGGAGGGATAGGGATAAAAGGAAATAGATAGGGAGAGGAAAAGGGAAAGAAAGAGATAGATTGACAGAGAGAGAGACAGAGACAGAGAGTGAGAGAGAAAGAGAGGGCTAGAGGTAGAGAAAGAGAGGAAGTTGGATAGAAAGAGAAAGGGCAGAAGGATAGAGAGAGGAAGAGGGATAAAGGGAAAGAGAGAGAGAGAGAGGAAGAGGGCTAGAGCTAGAGAAAGAGAGGAACGGGGATAGAAATAGAAAGAAGGAAAGGGAAAGAAAGATAAAAAGGATAAAGGGAAATAGATAGAGAGAGAGAGGAAAAGGGAGAGAAAGAGATAGAAAGCGAGAGAGAGAGAGAGGAAGAGGGCTAGAGGTAGACAAAGAGAAGAAGAAGGATAGAGAGACAGAGGGGGGGGGGGATACACGCACTACAGATTAATCAATTCCGATGTCTCCTGTTTTATACAATGGCTAATACAAACATGCCGGTGAAGAGCATAAAGTTGTG
>NC_091573.1:4148348-4150848 GCF_042767895.1 Penaeus vannamei | reverse complement strand
CAAGGTCGCCCCAGCAGGTCATAGGTCACGGGGATCGAGCCCCTTGGACCTCCGTCTCGTACCTGAAACAAGGTGACCCCGGCAGGTCATAGGTCACGGGGATCGAGCCCCTTGGACCTCCGTCTCGTCCCTGAAACATGGTGACCCCAGCAGGTCATAGGTCACGGGGATCGAGCCCCTTGGACCTCCGTCTCGTACCTGAAACAAGGTGACCCCAGCAAGTCATAGGTCACGGGGATCGAGCCCCTTGGACCTCCGTCTCGTCCCTGAAACAAGGTCACCCCAGCAGGTCATAGGTCACGGGGATCGAGCCCCTTGGACCTCCTTCTCGTCCCTGAAACATGGTGAACCCAGCAGGTCATATGTCACGGGGATCGAGCCCCTTGGACCTCCGTCTCGTCCCTGAAACATGGTGACCACAGCAGGTCATAGGTCACGGGGATCGAGCCCCTTGGACCTCCGTCTCGTCCCTGAAACATGGTGACCCCGGCAGGTCAAAGGTCACAGGGATCGAGCCCCTTGGACCTCCGCCTCGTCCCTGAATCACGGTCACCCCAGCAGGTCATAGGTCACGGGGATCGAGCCCCTTGGACCTCCGTCTCGTCCCTGAAACATGGTGACCCCAGCAGGTCATAGGTCACAGGGATCGAGCCCCTTGGACCTCCGTCTCGTTCCTGAAATAAGGTCGCCCCAGCAGGTCATAGGTCACGGGGATCGAGCCCCTTGGACCTCCGTCTCGTCCCTGAATCAAGGTCGCCCCAGCAGGTCATAGGTCACGGGGATCGAGCCCCTTGGACCTCCGTCTCGTCCCTGAAACATGGTCATCCCAGAAGGTCATAGGTCACAGGGATCGAGCCCCTTGGACCTCCGTCTCGTTCCTGAAATAAGGTCGCCCCAGCAGGTCATAGGTCACGGGGATCGAGCCCCTTGGACCTCCGTCTCGTCCTTGAATCAAGGTCGCCCCAGCAGGTCATAGGTCACGGGGATCGAGCCCCTTGGACCTCCGTCTCGTCCCTGAAACAAGGTCACCCCAGCAGGTCATAGGTCACGGGGATCGAGCCCCTTGGACCTCCGTCTCTTCCCTGAAACATGGTCACCACAGCAGGTCATAGGTCACGGGGATCGAGCCACTTGGACCTCCGTCTCGTCCCTGAATCAAGGTCGCCCCAGCAGGTCATAGGTCACGGGGATCGAGCCCCTTGGACCTCCGTCTCCTCCCTGAATCAAGGTCGCCCCAGCAGGTCATAGGTCACGGGGATCGAGCCCCTTCGACCTCCGCCTCGTCCCTGAAACATGGTGACCCCGGCAGGTCATAGGTCACCGGGATCGAGCCCCTTGGACCTCCGTCTCGTCCCTGAATCAAGGTCACCCCAGCAGGTCATAGGTCACGGGGATCGAGCCCCTTGGACCTCCGTCTCGTCCTTGAAACATGGTGACCCCAGCAGGTCATAGGTCACGGGGATCGAACCACTTGGACCTCCGTCTCGTCCCTGAATCAAGGTCGCCACAGCAGGTCATAGGTCACGGGGATCGAGCCCCTTGGACCTCCGTCTCGTCCCTGAATCAAGGTCGCCCCAGCAGGTCATAGGTCACGGGGATCGAGCCCCTTGGACCTCCGTCTCGTCCCTGAATCAAGGTCGCCCCAGAAGGTCATAGGTCACGGGGATCGAGCCCCTTGGACCTCCGTCTCGTCCCTGAATCAAGGTCGCCCCAGCAGGTCATAGGTCACGGGGATCGAGCCCCTTGGACCTCCGTCTCGTCCCTGAATCAAGGTCGCCCCAGCAGGTCATAGGTCACGGGGATCGAGCCCCTTGGACCTCCTTCTCGTCCCTGAAACAAGGTCGCCCCAGCAGGTCATAGGTCACGGGGATCGAGCCCCTTGGACCTCCGTCTCGTCCCTGAAACAAGGTCGCCCCAGCAGGTCATAGGTCACAGGGATCGAGCCCCTTGGACCTCCGTCTCGTCCCTGAAACAAGGTCGCCCCAGCAGGTCATAGGTCACGGGGATCAAGCCCCTTGGACCTCCGTCTCGTCCCTGAAACAAGGTGACCCCAGCAGGTCATAGGTCACAGGGATCGAGCCCCTTGGACCTCCGTCTCGTCCCTGAAACAAGGTGACCCAAGCAGGTCATAGGTCACGGGGATCGAGCCCGTTGGACCTCCGTCTCGTCCCTGAAACATGGTGACCCCGGCAGGTCATAGGTCACGGGGATCGAGCCCCTTGGACCTCCGTCTCGTCCCTGAAACAAGGTCACCCCAGCAGGTCATAGGTCACGGGGATCGAGCCCTTCGGACCTCCGTCTCTTCCCTGAAACATGGTGACCCCGGCAGGTCATAGGTCACGGGGATCGAGCCCCTTAGACCTCTGTCTCGTCCCTGAATCAAGGTCACCCCAGCAGGTCATAGGTCACGGGGATCGAGCCCCTTGGACCTCCGTCTCTTCCCTGAAACAAGGTCACCCCAGCAGGTCATAGGTCACAGGGATCGAGCCCCTTGGACCTC
>NC_091573.1:4118348-4133348 GCF_042767895.1 Penaeus vannamei | reverse complement strand
GGTCTTTTATCCTGACCTCGATCTTATATTAGATTTATATATATATATATATATATATATATATATATATATATATATATATATATATATATATATATATATATATATATATATATATATATATGTATATATATATATATATATATATATATATATATATATATAATCTAATTTCTTTTAATTATTCAGGAAGCCATTGTAATTACTCCAAACATAACATCCAAATATATTTACGATTTTCATTACAACATGAATTCCAAATATACCTGTGATTTTATATACACTCTACCTGATCGACGATTACGATTAAAGAACCTTTCAGTGTTATTGTTTTAATGGTAATATTTCGTTACGTTACTAAGTTATTTTTTGCGTCTCTTTGTTACCCATAGCATTAGCTTCAAAGAATTAATCATTAACAAAGCAATAAAAACTCTGTGTTTGAGTAAAAATATTTTGCAATAGAAGACATTGTTGGGCAACTCATCCGATTAATGGGGATTTTTTTTTCCTTTTATTTCATCCTTTTTTGGTAGATACAAACTGCAAAAGCATATTTCCCCCCGTTAAACAGAACCGTAAATTGAAACCAAGTAGTTTATCATTTTTGACAGATATATAGCGAACACGCATGTTCACACTGAATTACGTAGCGAGATGGTTACGACCGTAAATACACTCGAACATTTTGTTGATTACCTTCCGTTTTGAGTTAGTATTGGCTTTGAACTATTTGTGGTTCTGGGAGGAAGTAGATTACGCTAAATTTAGCATGAAGAGAAATTTTGCTTGGTATAATGAATTAAATCTTTCCGTTTATTCCGGGAAAATCACGTGATATGGCTTTATTTATTTATTTTTCTATTCTGTTATTCACTTGTTTTTAGGAATAACTATATTTTTTATCTTACCTTGTCTTGTAAAGAGTAAATATATGTAATATTAATAAAATCTATACCAGATGACCCTAATCATCTCCCTTCTATTTGCATATCCATTTAATCGTTTATTTTATTCCATTTATCCGGATATAATCATCATGTTTTGAGTTTAGTCCTCCTTCTCGTTCGTTCATAAGGAAAGTATGACGTCATTTTCCCTACGCTGCCAGATCACACAACGCTAACTCTTTCTCTTGTTACAGGTAAACACTCAGGTACATTCTCTTGTTACAGGTAAACACCCAGGTACATTCTCTTGTTACAGGTAAACACCCAGGTACATTCTCTTGTTACAGGTAAACACCCAGGTACTTTCTCTTGTTACAGGTAAACACCCAGGTACATTCTCTTGTTACAGGTAAACACCCAGGTACATTCTCTTGTTACAGGTAAACACCCAGGTACATTCTCTTGTTACAGGTAAACACCCAGGTACTTTCTCTTGTTACAGGTAAACACCCAGGTACATTCTCTTGTTACAGGTAAACACCCAGGTACATTCTCTTGTTACAGGTAAACACCCAAGTACATTCTCTTGTTACAGGTGAACACCCAGGTACATTCTCTTGTTACAGGTAAACACCCAGGTACATTCTCTTGTTGCAGGTAAACACCCAGGTACATTCTCTTGTTACAGGTAAACACCCAGGTACATTCTCTTGTTACAGGTAAACACCCAGGTACATTCTCTTGTTACAGGTAAACACCCAGGTACATTCTCTTGTTACAGGTAAACACCCAGGTACATTCTCTTGTTACAGGTAAACACCCAGGTACATTCTCTTGTTACAGGTGAACACCCAGGTACATTCTCTTGTTACAGGTAAACACCCAGGTACTTTCTCTTGTTACAGGTAAACACCCAGGTACTTTCTCTTGTTACAGGTAAACACCCAGGTGCATTCTCTTGTTACAGGTAAACACCCAGGTACTTTCTCTTGTTACAGGTAAACACCCAGGTACTTTCTCTTGTTACAGGTAAACACCCAGGTACTTTCTCTTGTTACAGGTAAACACCCAGGTACATTCTCTTGTTACAGGTAAACACCCAGGTACTTTCTCTTGTTACAGGTAAACACCCAGGTACATTCTCTTGTTACAGGTAAACACCCAGGTACTTTCTCTTGTTACAGGTAAACACCCAGGTACATTCTCTTGTTACAGGTAAACACCCAGGTACTTTCTCTTGTTACAGGTAAACACCCAGGTACTTTCTCTTGTTACAGGTAAACACCCAGGTACATTCTCTTGTTACAGGTAAACACCCAGGTACTTTCTCTTGTTACAGTTAAACACCCAGGTACTTTCTCTTGTTACAGGTAAACACCCAGGTACTTTCTCTTGTTACAGGTAAACACCCAGGTACATTCTCTTGTTACAGGTAAACACCCAGGTACTTTCTCTTGTTACAGGTAAACACCCAGGTACATTCTCTTGTTACAGGTAAACACCCAGGTACTTTCTCTTGTTACAGGTAAACACCCAGGTACTTTCTCTTGTTACAGGTAAACACCCAGGTACTTTCTCTTGTTACAGGTAAACACCCAGGTACATTCTCTTGTTACAGGTAAACACCCAGGTACTTTCTCTTGTTACAGGTAAACACCCAGGTACTTTCTCTTGTTACAGGTAAACACCCAGGTACTTTCTCTTGTTACAGGTAAACACCCAGGTACATTCTCTTGTTACAGGTAAACACCCAGGTACTTTCTCTTGTTACAGGTAAACACCCAGGTACATTCTCTTGTTACAGGTAAACACCCAGGTACTTTCTCTTGTTACAGGTAAACACCCAGGTACATTCTCTTGTTACAGGTAAACACCCAGGTACTTTCTCTTGTTACAGGTAAACACCCAGGTACTTTCTCTTGTTACAGGTAAACACCCAGGTACATTCTCTTGTTACAGGTAAACACCCAGGTACTTTCTCTTGTTACAGGTAAACACCCAGGTACTTTCTCTTGTTACAGGTAAACACCCAGGTACATTCTCTTGTTACAGGTAAACACCCAGGTACTTTCTCTTGTTACAGGTAAACACCCAGGTACTTTCTCTTGTTACAGGTAAACACCCAGGTACATTCTCTTGTTACAGGTAAACACCCAGGTACTTTCTCTTGTTACAGGTAAACACCCAGGTACTTTCTCTTGTTACAGGTAAACACCCAGGTACTTTCTCTTGTTACAGGTAAACACCCAGGTACTTTCTCTTGTTACAGGTAAACACCCAGGTACTTTCTCTTGTTACAGGTAAACACCCAGGTACTTTCTCTTGTTACAGGTAAACACCCAGGTACATTCTCTTGTTACAGGTAAACACCCAGGTACATTCTCTTGTTACAGGTAAACACCCAGGTACATTCTCTTGTTACAGGTAAACACCCAGGTACTTTCTCTTGTTACAGGTAAACACCCAGGTACTTTCTCTTGTTACAGGTAAACACCCAGGTACATTCTCTTGTTACAGGTAAACACCCAGGTACTTTCTCTTGTTACAGGTAAACACCCAGGTACATTCTCTTGTTACAGGTAAACACCCAGGTACTTTCTCTTGTTACAGGTAAACACCCAGGTACTTTCTCTTGTTACAGGTAAACACCCAGGTACATTCTCTTGTTACAGGTAAACACCCAGGTACATTCTCTTGTTACAGGTAAACACCCAGGTACATTCTCTTGTTACAGGTAAACACCCAGGTACTTTCTCTTGTTACAGGTAAACACCCAGGTACATTCTCTTGTTACAGGTAAACACCCAGGTACATTCTCTTGTTACAGGTAAACACCCAGGTACATTCTCTTGTTACAGGTAAACACCCAGGTACATTCTCTTGTTACAGGTAAACACCCAGGTACTTTCTCTTGTTACAGGTAAACACCCAGGTACATGCTCTTGTTACAGTTAAACACCCAGGCACAAAAATTAATGCTAGCCCTGATATCTGAGGTTATAAGGAACTTTTTGTTTTCCTTTTTTTTTTTTTTTTACACCGATGACGCGAAGAAATCCCGTAGAGGTGAGGAGGTGGTAAAATAACCCAAATAAGGTAATAGGTCAATAATACTGGTTGTTCGGTTGTGTCTGTCTATCTATCTATCTATCTATCCACACACACACACACACACACACACACACACACACACACACACACACACACACACACACACAAACACACACACACACGCACGCAAATACACACAAGCAAACACACACACAAACACACACACACACACACACACACAAACACACAAACACACACAAACACACACACACACAAACACACACACACACACACAAACAAACACACACACACACACACACACACACACACACACACACACACACACACACACACACACACACACACACACCATTAAGTTTCACGAAATTCCTTCAGTATTTGTAGATATGTGGGTACAACGCTACCCATTTGTTCCTTGCACATAATTCATGCTAATGCCAATCCATTGTGTTCATCTCCCATTACTTCCGATAAGTGCATCTTGCAATGCACTATAAATAATAACAAGGAAAAATATGAAGACATAAGGACCCATCCTTTCGAAAGTGGAATTTACAGTGCACACTCAGCAACCGTAAATAGAGACTCGACTAACCAAACACAAGAAGAAAAAGTAAGAAATGAAATACACAATAATAATCTAAGGTCGTTTTGAAATGATAAGAAACACGACAATAATTTGCGGTGATTATAAAATAGTGATAAGACAAATGAAAAAAAGAAAGAAAAAGAAAATAGCGGTGATTTTAAGTACAGGGGCGATATATCATCAACTGTTTATCTATCTATCTGTCTGTCTGTTTATCTATCTGCCTGTCTGTCTGTCTATCTATCTATCTCTCTGTCTATCTATCTATCTATCTATCCTTCTATCTAACTAAATAACTAACTAACTAACTAACTGTCTGTCTATCTGTCTGTCTGTCTATATATGTATATAAATATATACATACACGCAAATACATTTTCGTTTCAGATATACGCACAAGGTTCGTAAAAGTAAATAGTTCCAAAGTAATTAATTCCATATAATGCTTTGTTGTAACTGCTAAGCAGATCTTATTCAACAGAACAATTACCTTTGTACACCTAATAATTAAAAGAGGACATGAGTACACGGGTTTAATTACAGTTACACAAGATTTACCCGAATGATTATTCAGAGGAGGGATTAATCAGCCAATCGATAATCTTCTCTGCATATTGAAAGAATTCTTGCATTGTTTTATTTACCTTTGTCTATATATATAGTGAAATGTGAGCTCACTACCTTGTGTCATTGTTTTGTGTCAACCTTTTCAATAGCTTATGCGGTCAAAGCTTCATTTTTTATATATTTTTTAAATTTTAGCTCTTTTATTTTTTATTTCTTTTATCTATTTTTATTTATTTTTTTTTTTTGGGGGGGGGTAAAGGAGGGTACTTTTTCATTCCATCAAAATGAATCTGAGAAGTTTAATATTCGTCACCCATTCCTTTAAAAAGAAAAGAAAAGAAATAAAGAAAAAAAGGGAGTCGGAATACAGATTGAGAGGGAAAGAAAGGGGAAGGGAGAAGAGGAGGAGGAGGGGGAGGGGGAGGAAGAGGGAGAGGGGGAAGGAGGAGGGAGAGGGGGAGGGGAAGGGAGAAGGGCGAAGAGGAGGGAGAGGGGGAAGGAGGAGGGAGAGGGGGAGGGGAAGGGGGAAGAGGAGGGAGAAGGAGAGGGGGAGGGAAAGAAAGCGAACAAAAATGAACAAGAAATAAACAAATTGTTTTTAGCTGAATAAATACTGGGGCTTTATATAATGCGTGTATTTCGAAATGTGTTTAAAAAAATTTTCCAATTCATTTAACTGAAAACCCTAATTGCTTAATTCTGTAGGATGATTTGATTAATTTGCGTATTTTGAAAGCTAATTATTTATATTCACTTATTATTTTTTGTTTATTCTATTCTATTTCATTTATCGATCTATCTATCTATTAGTTCTATTTATATATCATTATAATTCTTTAAGCTTTAACTCATCTTAATTTAGTATCTACATGTTCCTTTAACACAACGTTGATATCTCTTCCAATTGGACCTCTTCTCTTCTTTTGTTCTTATTACTATACGTTGGATATTATTGACAGTTTATCGTCATTTTTACTCTCTTTAATAACTCCAATCGTTTATGGCATCAATTTTTTTTAAATTTCTAAGATCACCTCTGTCTTGTTTTTATTTTTTTATTCTTTGTTTGTTCATTCTTTTGTTTTTATTTTTTTTTTCATTTTAAGATCACCTCTGTCTTGATAGATATTCCTTCTTGTCATTCCCGTTAATTTCATCTTTCTTCAGTAATTGCTGCGATAATTTTCAATAACTTTCTTCATGTGTGTTTGTCTGTGTACGTGTTTGCGCGCGTGTGTGTGCACGCCTGTGTACGTGTATGCATGTGTGTGTATGAGGTGTGTCAGAAAAGATCCAGGGCTTAGGTCACAAAAGATTTATTTCAAACCCAACATCACACTAAGAGTTTTTCCCTTTAAAGTAGTCCCACTAACGGACTAACGATGGTAAAATCACTGAAAGTAGTCTCCCTGGATTCACTAACGGACTAACGATGGTAAAAGCACTGGTAACTATAATTATTATGGTAAACAGACGACGGTGGTATTTACTAACAACTTGCCATAGGAGTTACCATGGTTGATTTGAACAGCGGTCGGAGCAATAGTAATTTCTGGAAAGACGATGTCATCACGTGTTATCTCGTCAAAAAATCAATATCTAAGCAAAGTTTTGGGTTTATTTTTACACCTGAAGTAACTAATATGATGGCAAACAGATATCGCAATACGGACATGGCGAAGAAATGGAAATTTCACATATAACTAGCAAAAAACAAATATCCACGCGATTTCTCGTAGGAATATAGGCCTATATTATACCAGAATGCATGGAAAGGATGGATAAGAAAACTCTTAGAGAATTCTTCTCTGACATAATTATAACAAATTCTAAAGAAAAAACTACCTTGCTGATATATAAACTAGCAATATCAACGTTAAACAAGTATAGCAATTTCTGTGTCAATCGGGATTTTGACAATAAACTCTAAAACGCATGGGGCAAGAATGAGCTTGAAATATTTCCTTTGACGACAGATGGCGATGAATAAAAAATCTGTTTGGTCTGGTTCTTTGTTTAACAATGATGAAAAAATAAATGAATATGTAAAAACTGCTTGGACTGTCTCCTTGGTCTGAGATAAATAATAACATATCAATATAACACTGTATTGGTTCCTATTCATACAGTAAATACATATCCCATATGATGGATATAATGAAATATATAATTTTTTTCTACATGTACTTAAATGGTGTTTAAATGTGACGATTATTGCGTCTAGTTCAGTTTACATATTACGTGATTGGCCGAAGGTACCTAATCATGCATGGCGCTTGCTGATTGGTGGAGTTGCTTTACTAGAGCCCTCTGTTGGCCATTATATCTTATATCATTATATATTATATTATAGCCCTCTGTTGGCCACCACTAGAAGGAGTCGATTTACGATTCATAACTCAACTGATCCTAATTACTATTTCTTCACATGAATTCCACTTTGTCATCTGTAAATGCTAATGGTAAATGATCGCTGGTAAGTGCGTTACGATCGTTTGTTAGTGAATCTGGACCCTGGATCGTAAGTGGGACTCATGGAAAAAAAAAATTGTAATTGGGATCAGTTGAGTTACAATCGTAAATCGACTTACTCTAAATGTACTCAATAGAGGGTTCCAGTAGAGTAAATCCACCAATCAGCAAGCGCCTTACACAATCTTTTTGGTTCCTTCGGCCAATCACGTAAGATGTAAACAGAACGAGACACAACGAGATATTGAAGATACTTATCACAGCTAAAACAACATTTTAGCCGATATTGAAAAAATAATAAATTTATTCAATCTCATCCATCATGTGGGATGTTAATTTACTTCCATGGCTTTTTATCGTATAAATATGAACCCATACAAACACTGTTAGATTATTATATCATTGATTACCGCAAACCCAGGAGAGTCCAAATTGTGTGTTTATATCTCATCATTGTTAAACAACAACCGGGCCAAATACAGTCTTATTCACAGCCATTTGACGTCCAATAAAGGGAATATTTCAAGCTCATTCTTGCCCATGCAATTTGGAGTTTGTTGTCCTTTTGTCAAAATGCCGACAGACAGTTGATATATTTATTTAACGTGGGTATTGCCAGTTTAAATATCAGCAAGGTAATTTCTACTATAGAATTTATTATTATTATATCAGAGAAGAAAAATTCTTTGTGAGTTCACTTACCGATCCATTCCATGCACTCAACCGTCTGCCTGTGATTTGACGAGAATTTGTGTGGATTTTATTTTTGCTAGTTTCCCGTGAAATCTGCATTTCGCCATGTATTATATATGATATTTGCTTCCCATCACACACCGTTAATCACGTAAAAAAAACAAACCAAAAACACGTGATAACATTGTCTTCCCAGAGTTACCTGTGGTCCGACCAGCGCTAAAATTAGCAATGGTAACTCTGATGGCATGTTGTCAGTGTCTGTCTGTTAACCATAGTTAGCAGTGTTTTTACCATCATACGTGCGTTAGTAAATCAGGCAGTTCTGTCGTCACGGCCTTTTTGATGTCGAGCACGGCTTCCCCTTGATAACCTCCTTGATGACCTCCTTGGTGACCTCCTCGGTGACCTCCTTGATGACCTCTTTGGTGACCTCCTTGATCTTGGAGAATAGGAAAAAATCACACGGAGCCAGGTCGGGGGAGGAGGGAGGTTGCTCCGGCACGGCGATGTTCTTCCAGGCCAGGAACTGTCGGATTCTCAGGACACTGTGAACAGGCGCGTTGTCACGGTGAAGCAGCCACGAGTTGTCTTGTTAATCTTTTGTAACATCAGTCCTGGAACTTTCTGACACACCCCGTATGTATCAGTGTGTGTGTGTGTGTGTGTGTGTGTGTGTGTGTGTGTGTGTGTGTGTGTGTGTGTGTGTGTGTGTGTGTGTGTGTGTGTGTGTGTGTGTGCCTGCCTGCCTGCCTGCCTGCGTGCGTGCGTGTGTGTGTGTATGTATACGTATGTGCGTGCGTGGATGTGTGTGTGTGTGTGTATACGTATGCACGTACCTGAGTGTCTGTAGGTGTGTTTCTCATCCTCATTCTAACTCACCCCAAGTAGCAACTCGATCGTAAATGAGAAATGGCTGACCCTTCCCCGACAGCCTTCCAAACCCCATCCAGTGTTCATTTTGGCTGCAAACCGAACCCACAACAGGACACGACGCAAGAAGCCGTTCTGGTGATACAAGGCGCACGTTGATGACACTCGATCGTTCACCATCATTATTATCCTTTGAATAGTTAGTACTAATGCCCTTGTTGCAATTGTGATAACAATACTCGTTAGTTCTAGTGATTACAATTATATCGATTTTTGGTATTATTGTCGTTGATATTGCTTTCATTTATATTACTTACATCATCATTATTATATTATCATTGTTATTGTCGCTGTTTTTTTTTACTCATATAATATTATTATTACTACTCCTACTACATGTGACTATTACTGTCATCATTGTCAATATAATCTCTATTGTTATAAATGATATTATTATGTTGCGATAATCATTATTGTTTCGATAATAACTCTAGTTTATCATCATTCTCCGTATCGAGGTAACCACCCAGTTGCCTTCAGTGATTCCGTAACTGCCTAAAACGAAGACATTAGCGCCGTTTTCCGACATGCTTTCCCTCAGGCTCATCTGGCAGCCGGTCTGAGCGAGGCTACCGTAACCCATTCGCCACGAGGGAACGGCGTCGTTCGCTGACAAAACGTCAGCACTCGTCTAGTCTTTATATTCGATCAGGGTTTTGCACGAGTGGCTGATCTCCCCCCCCCCCCCCCGAGTTAAAACCTCGTAGGCTCCCGGGTTTATTACTACGCTGGTTTGGCGAGACGTATGAATGCGAGGCGGATTTGATGAAAGAATGTTTTTTTTTTTTTCCAGGACCATACTATTTTGCGCACGTCAACACGCATGTCCGAGCGCGCGCACCCATACGAAAGGTAACACACGCTTTCTTTCTCACTTTACCGTGTATACCAGGTGGAAAGATTCTCTCTTTTTCTCCTCTCTTTCTCCACTCTTTCTCCACTTTTTCTCATCTCTTTCTCTCTCTTTCTCCAGGAGGAAAGATTCTCCTCTGTTTCTCCTCTGTTTCTCTCTTTCTCTCTCTTTCTCCAGGAGGAAAGATTCTCCTCTGTTTCTCCTCTGTTTCTCTCTCTTTCTCTCTCTTTCTTTCGCTTTCTCTCTCTGTCTCTCTCTGTCTCTCTGTCTCTCTGTCTCCCTCTCTCTCCCTCTCTCTCCCCCTCCCCCCCCCTCTCTTTCTCTGGTTAATGTCAATTTTTCTCCTTTTTATCGTATCCTTTTCAACTGACATGGAATTCAGAATATTGACGGACTGTTAGAAATTCTCTTTTTTTTCTTACACATTCTTTGATATCAACCGGTATGAGTTGCCAAGGGTTTCCAGTTGTAGAAGGACAGGGAGAAAATATAATGGAAACATATAATCATAATAACGTATAATCATAAAGACGAACAACAACAACAACAACAACAACAAAAGAAAATAAAAAAAAAACAAGAAAACGTAAAATAAGAGATAAACATCAAATAAAAAAAAAAATAAAATAAAACATCTATAACTGGAATCCCTCGGCAGTCGATTGCCAAGTATTCCAGTTGTTGAAGGACAGGGAGAATATTCCAATAGCATCTCCAAAAGAAAGAGCTATTTTCTCAATATATGGCACTAACAGGAAATCAAAAAACAATTTTAAAATGATTTTACAGAACCTTTACAGATGTCCAAAAAGAAAGACCTAATTTCTCAATATATGACACTAAGAGGGAAAACAAAAACAATTTTAAAAGGACTTTACAGAACCTTTACAGATGTCCAAAAGAAAGAGCTAATTTCTCAATATATGACACTAACAGGAAATCAAAAAACAATTTTAAAATGATTTTACAGAACCTTTACAGATATCCAAAAGAAAGAGCCAATTTCTCAATATATGACACTAAGAGGGAAAACAAAAACAATTTTAAAAGGATTTTGCAGAAACTTTACAGATGAACAAGACCGTGGAAAAGAAGAATCGATGATGGCTCCAACAAAACTGAAAATGCAAATGCAGTTGGGATAATCTGCATATGAGACGACTTTATCAAGAAAATCAACATCTTGTGTTGTTCTTTCCATCGAATATTTAGACTGGAAGAAATAAAAATACTATTTCTCTGTTATTTCAATGAAATGATGTTTGTTCTTGATAGTTCGTGCGTGTGTGTGTGTGTGTGTGTGTGTGTGTGTGTGTGTGTGTGTGTGTGTGTGTGTGTGTGTGTGTGTGTGTGTGTGTGTGTGTGGTTAAAGGCACTAAAGATGAGCTCTCTCTGACTTCCCACATTCCTTTCCTCCAAACCCTCGCGCCCTCTTTTCTTCTTCTTCTTCTTCTTCTTCTTCTTCTCCTTCTTCTTCTTCTTCTTCTTCTTCTTCTTCTTCTTCTTCTTCTTCTTCTTCTTCTTCTTCTTCTTCTTCTTCTTCTTCTTCTTCTTCTTCTTTGCTGTGTTTAGCTAAATGAACACAGTGTAGAAATAGGCTTAGTTTATATGCAAGCAGGTTCAGGAGTTAAATTTAAATCACCATGTGCAAAAATAAGCTAAAGTTGTAGACAGTCAAGCAGGGATTTTAAAAATCTTAATTGTCCATATTAGTGTCTGCTCAATCAATGAAGTGACATCTGCTTATTCATTCACATGTAATAATATCAGTCTCTGGGATCTAGTTTTTAATGAGTTTATGAGAAATTTGATTCCCGTTCAGCAACCAGACCTTTCCCACGTTTTTTTCCCTTTCTTTCGTTATCTCTTTTTTACTATTATTTTCCTATTTAGTTGCTACAATTGCCATCGGTAATCAAGTGACATATATAACCAATTGAGGTTGGCTTTATATTTAACACTAGTTTGAAATACTGTCCAGCAAGTTCTTTGATCACGTCGTCAAACATATATGATTGAGGTAGGTTTGATTGACGTATAAAGGTGCTGTCACACTAGCACTTTTTCCGTCAATTTTTTTTTTCACAATTTTAATTAACATAAATACAAACATTCTCGAATATAGCTCTTGATTTGACATTGCTTGGCTGAAAAAAGGACGGAAAGATTTTCAGACGGAAACGATCATTATCGTCTGACTAGAAAATCGACAATTCGCTCAAAAATGGACAAAATTTCC
This sequence comes from Penaeus vannamei, assembly GCF_042767895.1. Taxonomy (NCBI): domain Eukaryota; kingdom Metazoa; phylum Arthropoda; class Malacostraca; order Decapoda; family Penaeidae; genus Penaeus; species Penaeus vannamei. The sequence goes on along the minus strand of NC_091573.1, from coordinate 4,121,040 downwards.
GAAAATTGTCCAAAAATTGACGGAAAAAAGTGCTAGTGTAACAGCACCTCAAGGCACGCACATTGGTGTGTTTAGCCGCCTGCATGAGTCGACTTGGAACTGAAAACCGTCCTAATGATGGCCAGGAATATCCGAAGAAAAATGATACTTTTAAACAGTTTAACATATTCACAAACAGATTGCTGTTCGCGCGGCACCATGCAAATATAGTGTAAATTGGAAAAAAAAATTAAAGTCGTTTTACCAAAAAGAAAAAGAAAATTGAATACATACCAACAGATTATATTAATAGACGAAATTGGCTTTGCTTTAAGTATTGACTTCTGCTGATTACCTGTATTAATTTGTAGGTTACATCCATTTTTTTGATCATTAGTAATATCAATATCTCTTCTGTATATCCTTTTAATTGAAAGCTACCCTATTGTAATTATCCCTGCCACTTCCGCCACTATCAACCTTCAGATGTAACACAAAGACAACTTCACTTCTACTACACGCTATTGACCTACATAATATACACTGCACTATTCTCAATTATTATGTCATATACCAGGGATTGCTTTGTAAAGGGAATGCGATACCGCCTTTGCTTCACCAATATATTATCCGAGAGTTGGGTACAAACGCAAATTCCTCGTACAAGCTAGTGGAACAAGCACAGGAAGGATAATAATTCGTAAATCTGGATGAATGTAATTTCTATTCGCTTGTGTTAAGAAGAAAATACTATCAGCTTTTTTTTATTTTATTCTTTTTTTTTTCCTATCTCACTACTGATAAGAAGAAAAAATCACTATTAACTTTTTATTGTTATCGTTACTGTCAATATAGTCATTTTGATCATTAACATCATTGCTATTGATTTTATAGGCATTGCTTGGTCATTATTACTTTTGCTATTGTTTATATCAATTATGGATATTTTTATCATCAATAATATAACTACAACTAGCATCATAATCATCTTGTTAAAGATAAAACTAATAAAATGAATAATAATACTGTGCATAAAAATAAAGTAGTATTGGTATTGTCATCTTTTCTTCATTAATATTTATCTAATCATCCACACTCACATACACATACACACACACACACACACACACATACACATACACATACACATACACATACACATACACATACACATACACGCACACGCACACACACACGCACACACACAGAAACACACACACACACACACACACACACACACACACACACCAATACACACTCGTACGCATGTATATATTTGTGAGTATGTGAGTGTGTATGTACGCACATGTATGTAGGGCGGAGGAAGGTTAATATCCACACTGCATACAATCGCCTCGAGACTGACATGACGCGCTGCCACCTCCCGCTATCAGTGCCAGCTGACACAGGTGCCGCCTCTGGCAGTCGTCAGCCTCGTTCTCGGCGACGACCCGTCTCTCCCTCCCGAGGTCGAGATTAATTGGATGCCGAGGGATGGCCGGCCTCACTCCAGCGGGGCCCAAAGGGGAACTCCCGCTGCGGCAGAGGCCCAGGGACGCCCGCGCTCGCTATGGAGGCCAGCTGGGGAATATTGGAGCATTTGTACGTGTCTGTGAGTTGGTGTATATGTATCTGTCTTTCTATATCTATATATGTATCTATTTATATATATAAATTCACACACACACACATGAATAAATACACACAGTCACGCAGATATATATATACACACACACCACACACACCAGACACACACTCACATACATACATATATATATATATATATATATATATATATATATATATATATATATATATATATATTATATATTTATATATTTATATATAATATATATATATATATATGTATACATATGTATATACACATACATACATACATACATACATACATACATATATATATATATATATATATATATATATATATATATATGTATGTGTGTGTGTGTGTGTGTTTGGATGTGTGGATGTGTGTGTGTGTGTGTGTGTGTGTGTGTGTGTGTGTGTGTGTGTGTGTGTGTGTGTGCGTGCGTGGGTGTGTGTGGGTGTGGGGGTGTGTGGGTGTGGGTGTGGGTGGGTGGGAGGGTGTGGGTGTGGGTGGGTGTGGGTGAGAGGGTGTGGGTGTGTGCGTGTGTGTGTGTGTGTGTGTGTGTGTGTGTGTGTGTGTGTGTGTGTGTGTGCAAATATATGCAGATATATGTGATAATGGTATATAACGGTATTGTTTTTTTTACATATTTTAGTTAAGTCTCCCTTTTTTCGTGCTCTTTGAAAGGTTTGGTGCATTCGCGTTACGTTATAGAATATACTTTAAGGTTTGAATATTTTTAATAATGTTAAATATGTGTTTTTGAAATCGGTTAATTATGAATAATAAGCGTACCAAAATGAGTTTTCAAATTTGCCGCGCGAATTTTCGAAAGGCCTGTCAAGATGGCGCGCGCTCAAGCAGTGTGAGAGAGGACGGGGTCGAGGTTGGTCGGTAAACGAGTGCGGATTTCGGTAGAATATCAGGTTGTCCTCTAATAAACTGCTCGTTTTATTTAAGAAAAGTGACACTCCGATAGGTTGTAACAGGATTCGAGCAAAGCAGGTGTTTCCTTTCGGTTAGTTATTGGCGAAATAGAAAGAAATTCCCAGTGTCCTTCGTTTGACCGTTGAGTATCGCCATGTTCCGAAATGTTTCATTTCG
>NC_091573.1:4093348-4100848 GCF_042767895.1 Penaeus vannamei | reverse complement strand
CGAAATGTTCCCACAGAGGATATGAGTCCATTCGAGGATCTAACACTGTCACGGTGTAGTTCATATTGGCTATTGCTGTTATCGGTCTATATCCTTAATCCACAAAACCATCGAGCGGAGACAGGGAGATACACACACGACGAGAAAAGGCCGACCTCCCCTGGCTTCAGAGCAGCAGCAGCCGGTCCTTTGGCTTCTTCCCTCTGACGCTGACATTTCTCCCGCTTTGTCTTCCGAGGCAGTACAATCTGGCGTCGCCCAGGATGTTTGGCAGCCGCGGGGATGAGTCACGGCAGAGGCTATGGGTCTCTTCTCTCCTTTCTCTTCTCTCCTTTCTCTTATCTCCCTCTTCTCATCTCCTTTCTCTCCTCTCCTTTCTCTTATCTCCCTCTTCTCATCTCCCTTCTCTCATCTCCATCTTCTCATCTCCCTTCTCTCATCTCCCTCTTCTTCTCTCCTTTCTCTTATCTCCCTTTTCTTCTCTCCTTTCTCTTATCTCCCTCTTCTCATCTCCCTTCTCTCATCTCCTTTCTCTTATCTCCTTTCTCTCATCTCCCTTCTTTCATCTCCCTTTTCGCACCAAAATTATCTTTCCCTTTCCATTTTGATCCGTAGGTAAGTTGTCTATTTTCCCTTCACACACACACACATATGTTTATATGTAATAACGATACTAAGATTTATGATTATAAGAATATTAATAATAATAACGATGGTAAGCATTTTGATAATGATACGATTGATATTAACGATGATAGGAATGATGATGATAATGATACAAATACTTTAAGAATGATAATGATAATTCCATAATGATAATGATGGAATAATAATAATAGTAATGATAATGATAGTTATAGCAATGATGATTATAATAATGATAATAGCAATAGTATTGATAATAATAATAGTAATAGTAATAATGATTATACTAGTTACAATAATTGCTAATGAACAACAATAATGATAACCAACAATACTAGTAGTAGTAGTAGTAGTAGTAATGATATTAAAGTAGTGAAAATAACAATAGTGATATTAATAATAATGACGAATAATAAAGATGATACTATTACTACAACTACTAAAACTTACTAATAACAATAATAATGATAACACTAATAATAAAACTTGTAATGATAATAATGGTTATCATGATAAAAGTAATAATGATAATAATGCCAACAATGATAATAAAAATGATGAGGATAATAATGATAATAATAATAATGATAAAAGTTGTAATGATAATAAATCTAACAACAATGGTAATAGTAATGATACAGGTAATTATGATAATTATAATCATAAGAGCTATGTTAATAATTATTATAGTAATAACATTAATAATAACAATACTGATATTAGTAATAAAATAATGATAATATTGATAATGACAATGATGATGATAATAATGATAATGAGGATAATGATAATGAAATTTACAATTATGATAATAGTAAAAACAAGAACAACAATACTTATGAGGATAATATGATAATGATAATAACAATGATAATGATAACAATGTAATAGTAATTATAATAGTTATAATAATAGTATTAATGATGATAATAATGATAATAATAATAGTAGCAATAATAATAATAATAATAATAATAATAATAATGATAATGATAATAACAATAATAATAATAATAATGATATATATACATACATATATATATATATATATATATATATATATATATATATATATATATATATATATATACACATATATATATATATATGTATATATATATATATATATATATATATATATATATATATATATATATATATATATATATATATATGTATGTATGTATGTATGTATATATATTTACATATATATGCACACACACACACACACGCCACAGATTCAGATCATAACGCCAGTTTTGTTGATAATGAGACTAAAAGACAGTATTGCTTTTTTATTATTGTTATCACTATCATTCTTATCAGCATCATTATTCTGATTACAATAATAATCACCATTCTTATCTTCATCATCTATAACTTTCCCTTGAAACCCTGAACAATTAGCTATTACGTGCTCTCCGAATATCGAAACATATCTTAATTGCAAATAAATTAGCTCATTGACAGTTCTATCCCCAATTATGACAGCGGAACAAAACGGAATCGTAAATAGAGATTAATATAATCTAGCAATCAACGCAACTTTGAGCGGAAGTGCAGTTAATCTACTTGATTGCCTCGGTGATCTGCTCTCGTTAAATACACTAGATGTAGCTAATGGGTAAAGAAATGTATATATATATATATATATATATATATATATATATATATATATATATATATATATATATATATATATATATATATATATATGAATACTTTTTAAAAGGATTATAATGTTAATATTGACAATCCACATATAATTTGCTATATCATGAGGCATTTTGTCAAATCAGGCGAGAAAAACAAAAGCAAAAAGCAAGATCCAAAATAAGCAAAACAAATGAAGAGGAAATCCACGTGATTCAAGGATATAAGGTCTCCAAGTTGGTGTTACATCCTTGTCCCATGGCGCCTTCGTTTTCCCCTTTTTACACCCCTTTTCTCTCTCTTTAAATAAACACCTCTCCACACACGGAACGAGCGTGTGTACTCCCGAAGCGACAGAACTGGTTATAATTAGATGATCGTGACGCAGGTAGCCGTCGCCGAGGCTCGCATCATGGCCACTATAGTGTAAAATTACCCAGGAACACGACATTTGGCCCTCGGGTTGAACCTGTTAGAAGGGCCACCGTCGCAGCCTTTTAACAGTGGGCGGGGGAGGGAAGTATATCTGAGCTGCTTAAGATTGGAATCCATAGGGAGACCGTGTTTACCTAGTGAAGCGAGATTAGGAATTTGGGAGCATAATTATACGAGCGAAAGCATTTCTCTCTCTATCTCTCAATCTCGCTCTCTCGCTGTCGCTCTCTCTTTCTCGCTCTCTCTCTCTCTATCTATCTATCTATCTTTCTATCTATTTCTTTCTTTCTCTCTCTCTCTCTCTCTCTCTCTCTCTCTCTCTCTCTCTCGCCCTCTCTCTCTCTCTCTCTCTCTCTCTCTCTCTCTCTCTCTCTCTCTCTCTCTCTCTCGCTCTCGCTCTCGCTCTCGCTCTGTCTCTGTCTCTGTCTCTGTCTCTCTCTCTCTTTCTCTCTCTCTCTCTCTCTCTCTCTCTCTCTCTCTCTCTCTCTCTCGCTCTCTCTCTCTCTCTCTCTCTCTCACTCTCCCCCCCTCTCTCTCTCTCTCTCTCTCTCTCTCTCTATCAAATTAATATCTATCTATCTCTCCCTCTCGCATTCAGGCACACACAATCATGTACATACAAAGAGAAGAACTATTGTAGTTTGTCGACTGAAACTTCTTCCATTTAATCTGAGCATTTGAACTGAGCTAGATTTTGTTATGATTATCTAACTTTTAATCACTTCTGCCTTCAAGTAACTGTATTAGAAGACGCTTTGGGCCGAGTATTTCTTTCTTTTACAGATATAAGGTCAGTGAAACATAGCTACACCTAAGACACTGATAGATATTCTTTCATGCACTTATTCTAAAGTACCCTTCAAAATAATAGATATAGATGGGAAAGTGAAATACCTGCCATTATTCAGTAAGTAATTCAAAAAAAAAATAATAAAAATAAAGCACTTCTAGCCTTAATTTGGATTAAAAAGTTTAAAGGCTCCATTGAAACCGTTATCAGCACGCTATTATTTCCATACTGTTTCCACGTTGCACTTTCGATATCGGAGGTGGAAGTTTTGAAACAGGAGGTAATGGCCATGTATGATTATAACCTGTTCTGGAGTTGTACGTATTGGTGATTTTTGATAGAGTACCTAATCTATCATACCTCTGGGGTCCCTATTACTAATTGATAATATATACTAATGTATAATAATACATAATAATATAATAATATATAATAATAATGATAGATAATGAATAGTAGAACTCTTATAGCAGTGAAATAGCATAATCCCAACAATATGTCTCATGGAACCCAACGACGAGCTGAAGCTATAATCTTTTTTTATAATAATTTTCACTCGCCCAACCCAATGTCGCTACATCATCTTACATCTCAACAACTCTGCTTAGGAATTCGCGGAACCGAGTCGGACTCCCTCCTTCTCATCCCAAAGGCCGAAGCTCAGGTTCCGGGGTCCGAGTCTGCGGTCCCGGAAAGGTCTTCTAATCTGGGACCTTTTCCTTTGATCAGCGGCGCCAATTGCCAGTGTGTCTTTCCCAGGATAATGGAGAGAGTATCTTGGCCATTGCAGGGCCCAAGCAGGGATATATCTATATTTTTACATATGTTATGGTCAGATATCAAATATCTACATTTTTACATATGATGTTATGGTCAGATATCAAATATCTATATTTTTACATGTACTTGATCGGATATTTCGTTTTTCATGCAGTAGGAAAATAATTTGTGGAATGAAGATATTGCTTTCATGTTTCTTTAAATTTGCTTTTAATTTTTGTACATAACATTACATCTCTTGAATACATTGAGGTCTAGTCGCAGGCGGCAGAAAACTAGCATAGACTAAGCAAATATTTAATATAATGATATTTTTTATAATGAAACCGGAAACTCTTTTGTACTAAATGAAGCAATAAGAAAATCCTTTACGCTCATTAAATCTTCTACCATATCGGAGACCAGGCTATATTCCTTGATTCTTGTCTCAGAAGACCTTCAAAGACCAAGATGAAAGCTCAGTAACAAGTTCTTTGATGTACATTAACCAGAGATCTTGGCAGGATAATACAGCAGACTCTGTTTCATCTACCCTTGTCAGACACAGGCATACACACAGCACACACACACACTCACGCACACAAAATACATACAATAATAGATACATGCACACACACACACGTGCAACACACATACACACACACATACACATACACACACAATATATACACACTTAAAACACACACTCACGCTCACAAATACACATACAACACACACATACAACACACATACACATACACACAATACATACACACCTAAGACACACACACATGCTCACAAATGCATGCACACACACACACACACACACACACACACGCTCACAAATGCACACACACACACAAACCTACACACACACATACACACGTTTAACACACACCACACGCTCAAAAAAGGTACACACACACAAACGTAAACATACACACCTAAAACATACAAATACACGCAAGAAAATCACTAAAGGTACATAAAAAGTTTTTTTTTCCTTTTTTTGATTTCCCTTGAGGTAAAAAAGGACCCCAACCTCTTGTGTGGTCCTGAGCTCCTCTGCCTGCGTCGCCGAGCGGAAACCGAGGCAAGAGATGGTTCTCCTTCTATTTCAACGTCGCTGCGAACCTCTCGTAATGCGGCCAACACGACGCCGGTGAATCACAGCTTGCGTGGCCGGTGCTTCCTGACGTCACGTGCGGGTTGACACGCCGAACAACAACGGTCGATAACTGTCATGCACCTGCCTCGCGAAAATGTATTAGACGAGACATTTTGTGCATGTAAACACGGAGGCAGATGTGCTCACACACGCGCATATGTGTGAATGTGCGTGTGTGTGTGTGTGTGTGTGTGTGTGTGTGTGTTGTGTGTGTGTGTGTGTGTGTGTGTGTGTGTGTGTGTGTGTGTGTGTGTGTGTGTGTGTGTGTGTTGTGTGTGTGTGTGTGTGTGTGTGTGTGTGTGTTTCATTCATTCATTTATATTTCTGTGATGATATATACGTGATTAAACACTGACACAGTCTATGAAAGTAAAAAAAAAAAGAAAAAAGAGGTCTAAACTACGCCTATGTATTTTCTCTGTAGTGCTTCGTTATTCCCTACATACAAACATTCACGTGTCCATTTTTTTTTTTTTTTTTTTAAGTGGTGTGATTTTTTTTTCTCTCTTTTTCTTTTTCTTTACATGAATTCTTTTTCATGATCCCCGTCAGCATTTTTTTTTTATTATTCTGAAACACTTTCAGTCTGCATGTTGAACAGATGACAAAAAATAACCATGTACGTATGATAGTTAATTCATCTTAAATGTGATCTCAGATTGTGATTTCAGATTTCAGATTTCTCGTTGTTTTGAAACCAGAGGAGATGAATCTGAAGCGAGGAAGAAGGATTTTCAGGGTAAATCGGAAAGAGCTCCCATTGTTAAAAGTTATTTTTTGTACATGAAGGATCGTAAACTTTTAAGTACCCACTGTAAGTTACAATAAAGACACACAATGTATAACAATGTTGATTATATGTTGGGAGGGAAATGCTATATAAAAGGCGAAGACAGAATGTGAGTTGCAATTTTTTTCCATGTGTTTTTTTTTCCTCGTCTATTCAGGTTTATTTTTTAGTTTCATCTGGATTAATTCACTGGCTTATACCTCAGATATGCAGAGAAAATTCCACACAATTTCTGTTCCAATCACTGTGGTACGGTTTCCAAAATTATAATTGGTATTTCATTTAAATTGTCTGCAACAACAACAACAACACAACACAACACATGTACTCTGGATCTCTGGTTTCATACACCATCAAGTACCAGATACTTTCGTTTCTTTCCTCTATTCCTCGTCCAAAATCGACCTTTCCACAACCCAAGGCTACCGTATTACCCGGTGATCATTAACAACTTCATTCTTTATTACAGCTCATTCTTGAAAGGTGTTGTACCGCATTTTCAGAAATGGAAAATAAAGTGTGTTCACGTAAATGCATATTTATGAGCGTAAACATATGCTCACGTATAAAATACTTACATGACACATATTCACACGGTCCCACGACAATCTGCACTTTATAACTCTAATTTCTGATAATCCATCTTTCGAATCGAGGGATTAAGACAACATTACATGAAATTAAACTATGTGAAAGAGAAGAAAGCGATTTATAAAATGGTAAACACCATCACTTACCTTAGAAATGTTTGCTCTCGGTAAAGTAAGTTTACCTACACTTATTTGATCCAAGTTCTTCCCACTTGCAAAAATCATAATTAAATGAATGAAATGAAGTGGTTAGATATTTAAGAACAGCATAGCGGGAATTAAAAAATTATGTCTACAAAAAATCTCGAGTCTTAACCCACCATGTATGTGTGTGTGTGTGTGTGTGTGTGTGTGCGTGCGTGCGTGCATTTGTGAGCGTGCGTGTGCGTGTGTGTGTGTGTGTGTGTGTGCGTGCATTTGTGAGCGTGTGTGTGCGTGCATTTGTGAGCGTGTGTGTGTATGTCTGCATTTGTGAGCGTGTGTGTGTGTGTTTTAGGTGTGTATATATATTGTTTGTGTACCGTCCACTGTAGTTTAGTTGTGAATTTTGTTGCCGACAGATGGCTCCACAAGCGATCTCCCAGCAAGGAGAGGCAGTCAGGAGGACCCACAGTGACCACGCTTGAAATGCCTTGCCCTTGAATTATCGTGGATTTCTTTCTGGTGTTGC
>NC_091573.1:4073348-4080848 GCF_042767895.1 Penaeus vannamei | reverse complement strand
TTTGTGGTGAATGAGGGTGGGGGGGAGGGGGGGAGAGGGGGTGAGTGATGATACAGGTGGCAAGGATGGTAAAAGGAGGCATTGTGTTGGCGGTGAGTCACGTAAATGAATTTGTCAACTGGAAAAAAAATCACTTTTGTTATTTTTTGCCTCCAGGTCGTCCATCGCTATTACAAAAGACACTACATCAGTCATAGTTATGTGTGGTTATGATAATCTCTTGTGCAAATTTACGAACAGCAAGCCATTATGAAAAATCTATATAACCCTTTTACTTCATCTTTTGCGAGAGAGAAAAAAAAAATCTTAGCGTCATTTCATCCCTGCGAAAAAATTACGTCATCTCTCGTCTTTAAAAAAAAAAAAAAAAAAACGTAGAGACGAGTGGAATGGCAATAAAACCGTCAAACTTCATCCTGTCGTGAATGAAGTTTCGTTTCATAGTGCCATTTCTAAGTCCATGTGCTCGACATCTTACCTTTTATGCCCCATTCGAACATATCTCTGAAGACATACACATGCACAAACCGAGCGCAGAGTACTTGCAAGAAAGCAAGGTGGCAGGTTTGTGTGTTTGTATCTATTCATGCTGTCTGTATGTATGGGCACGAATTTATTGTATCCATCTATCTGTCTATTCATTTCTCAGTTTAATCGGCTAGCTATTTATCTATTCATCCATCTACATATATCTGTTTGCCTAATGAAAGAATACTTCAATCTCTCTCTCTCTCTCTCTCTCTCTCTCTCTCTCTCTCTCTCTCTCTCTCTCTCTCTCTCTCTCTCTCTCTCTCTCTCTCTCTCTCTCTCTAAAAAAATAAAAAAATAAATAAATAAAAATCACTGTGCTTCATTTAATATCATGTCTTACAACTTTTCAAAATCCAAAACCGGAATCAGTTTTTCATCTGTCCTGCACAAGTTGTATAGCGTAACACATCTTAATAAAATGTCTGTAATTCACGAGGTGAAGGCATTATGATCTAAATCTTTCTATCAACATCTACTCAATTAATATTGATTTATGGGATATGTTATAAGGCTTTCAGGGACTTCGAAAGACGCCTTACGGAGAATTTATAGAATATCAAACTGGGTTTTATGGTGGAAACCGGTGATCGTTTTTGCTCTCAGGGATAAACCAAAAGATTAAAACTGAACTGTCATAGCAGGGGGGTTTTGTTTCTAGGAATGAGGGCTTAGATTCACGGATTTATAAGAGCTATCAAATAGTAATGGGTATAATGCTACAGATAAAGAAAGAACACGGATAGTGATTCTTTCATTTGATGGTGAATATCCGTTTTCATCGACCCACAAGAACCAGCACACGTGGAAAGGAAGATTTTGCAGCTCAGTGAAGTATCTTTCAGTCCATTCTCTCTCTCTCTCTCTCTCTCTCTCTCTCTCTCTCTCTCTCTCTCTCTCTCTCTCTCTCTCTCTCCTCTCTCTTTCCTTCTCTCTTCTTCTTCTTCTTCTCTTCTCTTCTCTTCTTCTCTCTCTCTCTCTCTCTCTCTCTCTCTCTCTCTCTCTCTCTCTCTCTCTCTCTCTCTCTTTCTCTCTCTCAAACTCTATCACATACACTCGCGGGGGTGTGCGTTTCTGTGTGTTTGTGTGTGTGTCTTTTGATGTGTGTGTGTGTGTCTGTGTAAACCCCATGGAAGACAAATAAGATAATGAGACCTTCATTTTTTTTGCTGAACATCATCCATATAAGAGAGGAAATGGCATCGTTCGGTACACGTGTTCAGAGAAGGAAGATAGAGATGAGTGGATAGAAAGACAGACAGATAGATAGATAGATAGATAGATAGATAGAGAGAGAGAGAGAGAGAGAGAGAGAGAGAGGGAGAGAGAGAGAGAGAGAGAGAAAGAGAGAAAGAAGGAAGAGGAAGAGAGAGAGAGAGGAGAAGAAGAGAGAGAGAAGAGAGAGAGAGAGAGAGAGAGAGAGAGAGAGAGAGAGAGAGAGAGAGAGAGAGAGAGAGGAGGACGAGAGAGAGAGAGAGAGAGAGAGAGAGAGAGAGAGAGAGAGAGAGAGAGAGAGAGAGAAAGCAAGAGAGAGAGAGAGAGACAGAGAAAGCAAGAAAGAGAGAGGGGGGGGGGAGAAATTTTATCTCATACCCCTTTCCCCCTTGATGGCTGTCATTTGTGGTGGCTACAATGTCTATGCTTTATATTGCGTTCCCGTTCCCGTTCTATTCCTAGAGGTGTATTTCGTCACTGTGGAATACGCTCTATTCATGGTACCATATTCACATGGATCATTGCATATGGGGAAAATACAGGTAGGTTTATTGTTTTTATTTTTTTATTATTCTTTTTTAATGAATGTTTCTTTTCTACCCTCAGATTTTTTCGTCTTTTTCGCTTTCTCATTTAAAAAAATAATACAGATTATCAACCCTATACCTAAGGAGTTCACACACACACACGAATTTTATGCATGTATACACACACACGAATTATATACATGTATACACACACACACGAATTATATACATGTATACACACACACACACGAATAATATACATGTATACACACACACACGAATTATATACATGTATACACACACACACGAATTATATACATGTATACACATACACACTGACATATGTATCCCGCCAGTTTTCTCTGTTACTTACACACACTTACTCACTCACGCACACACACATACACATGTATCATCTTCATTGAGGAGCTTACGCTGACGGGGACGTATAACGGCATCCTCTCTTCGTTTCCACCTACGAGGGCCACTCACGGCAAGCCACTCGGCGGGGGTTCCGGCCATCTCGAGCTCCTCACGACAGGTCCAACCAATCAGCCCAAGCCACGACGTCCGAGGTCGTCCCATAGAACTTATCCCCTCTTGGTTGTCTGGAACAGAGACAACCTGGTGCGAGGATTATCTTGAGGGAAACGAGCCAGGAGCCACGCACACACACACGCACATACACACACACACACACACACACATATACACACACATACACGCACACACACACACACACAGACACACGCATACACAGACACACATACACACACGCACACACATACACGCACACACACACGCACACACACATACACACATGTTCTCCAATAATATCCTGTGTGATAGAAATGAGTATTACTTTATCCTTATCCTTACTATATATGGGGAGATCACCTATAGTAACGATATGTCAACTGGAAGTGAAAACAGTAACGATGTAGTGATAACGAGGATAATAACAATTATGATTATATTATTGACACGAAAGTGATGCTAATTGCAATGATAAAAACAAGTGTTAAAAATGATAAGGATTTTTATAGAAGTAACAGTAATGATAGCAATAGTAGTATGTGTATTACTAATATTACTATTAGTCGTATTACTTTTGTTAAGAAGGATAATAATCACGACGATAATGGAAATAATTGAAATAACAAAACAAATAGCAGTGATACAATGATAGCAAGCGATAAATATTTCTAATTACAACATGAGAATCATAAAGTTGATTGAACAACAATGAAAGGGTCATAAATGCAAAATGAAAAACACAGCCTTTCATCTTGAAATTGCACTCAAAGCCAGGCTAATTTTGCAATGCAGTTACTCACCTGAATGTTGCAACCATTTATTCAGCCCCAGACAACTTTTATATTTATTTTTCTATATTTTTGAGGAAAATGTAAGTCAAGGTTTAAATTCGTCCCTGCGACCGAAACCTCAGACCAACTTATATGATAAATAAATAAAAAAATAAATAATGATGCTCGAAGATAATATATGCACTGACTCTGCACTTCGCCATAAAGAAAAATCATCACAACCACGAAAAATAACAAGAAGCATCTGTTGTGTATACGAATTGATTATACGGATCCTATTCAGCTTTATACGTTGTATTAGGGTATTGATAACAATAAATTTAGGCTACGCGTACAATACGTTTCTATGTACACGCGTCACCAGCCGGGAAGTATGTGAACTACTAATCCTCTCTTATACAAGATCTGAACAATGCAAGACCGCGTTTGATTAACCTCATTATTGAAGGTTATAAAAAGATCCAACATTATGCAAGTGGCGACGAACATGGGATTGCCACAGAGGATTAATTAAAGCAACATATTTCACACCTTGATGGTTCGTAAATGGAATACTAAGGGAATAATGGTCGTGCACTTACACACACCAGCATCCCATCGAACCGGAAAATCGAAAGAAAAATCCACCTTTTCCTTGAAGATCTCTCTCCGAAGACGTCGCTTGGTGAATGCGAGGCGGTCCAATCTGGCGGTGTCACGGGGTCGTCTGAAGGAAGGCGAACGACGGGGATGGGAGAAATGACGATGACGGGGGAAGGGGGGAAGGTGGCGGAGGCGTTGTCACGGGAGAGAGCCAGCGAGAGGATTAGGGTCGTGTCATCGAGGGAAATTGGAGAAAGGGCGGGCGGTGGGGCGCGAGGGGCATCCGGGCGTTGAAGGCTCATCGGGGGCGGGGGGCGGGGCGGGGGCGGGGGTTGGGGGCGGGGCGAGGGTTCGTGGTTCCAGGTCGTTACGGCGGTTGCGGAGAGAGAGAGAGAGGGGGGGGGGAGAGAGAGAGAGAGAGAGGGAGGGGGGGGAGAGAGAGGGAGGGGGGGGGGGGAGGGAGGGAGGGAGAGAGAGAGAGAGAGAGAGAGAGAGAGAGAGAGAGAGAGAGAGAGAGAGAGAGAGAGAGAGAGAGAGAGAAAACCTCACCCACGAGAGAGAGGGAGAGAGAGAGGGGGGGAGAGAGAGAGAGAGAGAGAGAGAGAGAGAGACAGAAAGAAAGAGAGAGAGGGGGCAGAGAGAGAGAGAGAGAGAGAGAGAGAGACAGACAGAAAGAAAGAGAGAGAGAGAGATAGAAAGAAAGAGAGAGAGAGAGAGAGAGAAGTCGTCTTATTCTGAAGAATAAGATCTCCTTTGAAGATGTGAAATGTTAAAGGAGTGTTTTCTTTTGGAAATTATTTACGGGCTTATATGTTATTATTGTTCTTCCTCTTCTACGACACCTGCCACTACTACTACTACTACAGCTACTACACCTACTACGACCTGAAGTAGTAGTAGTAGCAGTACTATTGCTGCTGTTGATTTCACTATCATATCAATATCATCATCATTATCATCATTAGTATAATTATCATTAGAACCAGCAGCAGTAGTAGCATTGTTGTTCATGTTATCATTATGGCCATTGTTATTATCATTGTTATAATTGGTAATATTCTTATTATCATTATTTTGTTGTTGTCTTCATTGCATTTATTGATATGATTACTGTAATCATTGTTATTATGATCATTATTGTCATTGTTATATTGTTGTTATAATGATTCTTATTGACATTATTACTATCATTATCATTATCAATATTAGTATCTTCATAATCATTTTTACTACTATCATTAGTACTATTATTCTTATTATAATCATTATTAGTATTGTTATTATCATTATCATTATTATCATTATCATTATTATTGTTACTATTATTATTATTATCATAACTACTATTATTATCAATGTTATCATTATTATCTTTGTTGTTAAAATGACCATTATTGTTATTATCATTATCATTTCTATTATTGTTATCATTACCATTATCATTATTACTATCATCAATATTATTATTTCTATCATCATTATCATTATTACCATTGTCCCAATAAGTATTGTTATTATCATTACTATTGTTTTAGTTGCTGTTATGAAAGTTATCAATTTTATCCTCCTCCCCCATTTCTATCATAGCTTTTGTGCTTCTTGATGTATTATTATCATCATCTTTATCTATAATGTTGTTATTGTTATTATTTGTTATTATCGTTATTGTTATGATTATTGCAGTTACTATCATATTTAGTGTTATCATTACTGCCCCTATTACCTGGTTTATCATTATTAGTATTATCATCATTATCATTATTGTCATTATTATTATCATTATTATTATCATTATTATCAATATTGTTATTACCATTATCATTGTTATTATTGTTACTATAATTATTTTTATTATCAACATTGTTATCATTATCATTACTATCAGCATTGTTACTATTCTTATTATCACTATTATTATTATTATTATCGTTATCATTAGTATTATTTTTTTTATTATGATCATTAGTAGTATCATCATTATCATTATTATTGTTATCATTATCATTATCATTATTGTCAGATATTATCACTACCAGTATTATTATCATTATTATCAATATTGTTATTATCATTACTATTATTGTTATCATTATTGCTATTACCAATTTCATCGTTATCATTGTTGTTGTCATTGTTATCATAATTATTATTGTAATTATTATTATCAATTTCGTCATTATTTATGTTAATAGCTCTTGTTACCTCTGCTTCATCTTAGCACATTGTACTTACGACCCTCAGCGCTAAGACAGAAGGATCAATATCCTATTGGGAGTCCCTTCACTTCGTCCTTAGTCCGCTGTAGAATAAGGAAACGTAATTCTCCCACTCTCCGGTCTCCTCCGTATCTCGCCTCCGAGTGCCGCCGCCTTGGAGCTGCTAACGAAGGAGGTCGGGAGATGAAGGGAGGGAGGTCAGGGGAAAGGTCAGGGGCAAGGTCAAGTGCCCCTGTGGACTTTAAGGGGTCTTGTTCACGCAGCCAGCTGAACACCAGCGGTCCTTTGTAGCCGAGACAAGCCCTTACGCCAGATCTTGTCATCCAGTGGTAATGTATGGTGACAGTGCCAGTGCCACAGCACGTATGTCACGTCTCAAGCACACCATACTCTGGGGACATGGCAACAGCGGATTCTTTTGCCACCGATGTGGCGTGAATCATCAGTTGGACCAAACAGCAGTAGGTATTCTCTCTCTCTTTCTCTCTCTCTCTCTCTCTCTCTCTCTCTCTCTCTCTCTATATATATATATATATATATATGTATATATATATATATATATATATATATATATATATATATATATATATATAATATATATATATATATATATATATATATATATATATATATATATATATATATTCATATATATATATGTACACACACACACACACACACACACACACACACACACACACACACACACACACACACACACATATATATATATATATATATATATATATATATATATATATATATATATATATATACATATATATATATATATATATATATATATATATATATATATACAAGTATACATGTATGTACATATACTGATGTCCTTGTCTGAAGAACGGTAAACTCATTCTCAAGTAAATATTGTCTAAACTAAACTTAAGCGATAGTTTTACTCTTATGGACAGCCTTCTCGCTACCCAAACCCTCAGATTGTTCCTTTAAATCCCTTCCTATATATCGCTCGATACCTCAACTCGGCCTGACCTTCCTCCGCCCGGGCTGACCTTCCTCTGCTCGAGGTGACCTTCCTCCGTCGAGCTGACCTTCCTCCGCTCGGCCTGACCTTCCTCCGCTCGG
>NC_091573.1:4044338-4046838 GCF_042767895.1 Penaeus vannamei | reverse complement strand
CTCAGCGGCAGGCCGTGAGGAGTTAGGAAGACGCAACTGATCCAGAAGAAACAGACGGAGATAACCAGCGCCGAGAAGGACTCAAGATCATCAGGTCTTCGAGGAACTTCCGCAGCGTGGGTTACGAAGTGTCGTCTACCGTTGAAAATATATTCAGCACTCTGCTATCTTTTCAACATGCTCTTGGTACGTTTGTCGAGCATTAAACCTTAATCTAAAAGTGAAGTTGTATACGTGTTCCTCCACACAAGAAAGCATCCATAACTCAAACAATTATTCCTACAATCTTGTCGATATGGACGATACTATTATTTCCTGCTGGAGAAACATTTCGTGTGACTTCACCTTCATAGGAACAACTTAACTTACTTGGAGTTTAAAGAGATCAGGAATCAAGCGATGAAATACACTGTCTATTCTAACAAGTCCAAAATTGCAGCTCATATAATTGCTGACACCAGTTGCGTGAGGAAGGTCACCAACGATGCAGATAACTATTCCCATTTTGAGATCACATTTGCTGCTTATCAATCAGAAGTACGCGCTTTATCTATAAAACAGACTCGGGAGACTGGTCTCTACATAGACGAAAGCAACAATCATACTATATATGGACAGTGCAGGGTATAAACAGAGCCTAATATCCATCTTACTTGGGTATTGACAAAGGGTTTGTTTGCACTACAATGATAGTCAAATACAAGAATCCAGTATAATATATACTAGCCCTATTGCGGTTAACATAACCAAGCTTTTACAAACAGAATACGTGATAAGTAAAAATTATCATTTACTACAAGCACTTGTATATAAATCTACTAAACATACACAAAGTCTTGCATTTTCATAATCTGGATACCAGTAAATTATTACAATCTTTCTCCATTACAAAGGAACAAAGCAAAATAGTAAGTCTTCCATTATCTTGTCACCCATTTTCTCTTGTGTTGATTTGACTTGGAGTCCATTCTCTAATCCTATATATAGTACAACCAAACTGCAACTGTACATTCAATCAAGACTAAATCATTGAACGATTAGCTAATACTGCCAGCCGCCATCACGAAAAGCTTCAGATTGCATAAAAGATCAACTCCTGGAACCTTGCCAAACGTAGTCTGATGGTTCGCTCTGATTTCACAAGAGGCCCGCCTCTGGGGAAGAGCAAAAAATCGACACATCTTGAGAGTTGGCACGGTCACTCAGCATGATGGAGAGCTGGCATGAGCTCTTTGATCAACAAGGACTCCGAAACGAGTATAACAATGACTGTCATTATCATTTTCTTTTATCTTTCTCGTCTTTTGTTCTTGTGGGCGACAACACAGCTTGACTTAGAAGTGCAAGATAACAGGATCTCCCGGGAAGAAACCAGACGTGTCCTGGCTGAAGGCTTCGTACTGGTGTCTGATGGGGTGTCTTGCCACGACCTCCAGCGACGGGATGGCGATGCGGGAGTGCCTGACGGGGACGCTGCCATAAAGGGTGTTGATCCTGTCGATTCCCATGACGTCCCTGTCGCCGTCAGTTGTAAAGAAGGATCCCCAATACATGCTCATGAGGTCGGTCCCTGCGTCATGCTCCAAGGAGTCCCCGATCATGCCCTCAGCCGCCAGCTCTTCGACGATCGCTACGGTGTCGATGTCCACAAGAGAAGGGGTCAGGACGTCCTGCGCCAGATGATCTCCGACGTAGAGGCAGTGGGGGTTCTCGACGCCGCTCTCTTGCTTGACCAGCGTCAGCAGGTCTTCCCAGTTGCCCCCAGAGTAGGTCTCGTCGATGCGCAGCTTGTGGGGTGGCACCTCGTCGCCGTCATCAGGACCATTGAGGAATTTGAAAGGCCTTTTGGCGGTGAAGAAGCCGGGCTTCTTAGCTGTGCAAACCACCGTGTCGAAGTAGTCGCGCCAGTCGGGCCCGAGGACAAAGCGCGCAATGTGGGAAGCGTAGTCAACGCTTGAGCCGGAGATGAGGAAGGTGAACGTGTGATCATTGATGGCCCGAAGCCACTTCTTGAGTCTCTCACTGGCTTCGTAGATGTATTTTTCTGGGTTGGTCTTTAATTCAGGGAAGAAACCGCCGAGGTCATTGCGGAAATGTTCTCGACGATACATGTTGCACATGGCTACGTGCACATCAGGCCAGATATCGTACTCATCAAAAGGACCTCCTTCAGCATTGTCCTGTGCGTCGATGGCCCTTGCACAAGCCACGGCCGCAGGGAGGTCGAAATAGTCCTTGAAGGAGCGGAGAACCGGGACCTCGCCATTAACCGGGAGGTCATACAGGGTCCTCGAGAACTCAATGACAGGTTCCCAAACTCTGTCCTTTCCATAAACCTCCACAATCTCGTCCCTTGTCATGGGACGCGTGCCGTGGGTGGCGCGAATGATGCATCCGCTGTCCGAGCACTTGAGGAAGTTTCCTCTCTTGATGTCGAGGATGATTCCCTTGTGCAGGAAGTCGATGTCATCATCAAGGGGCAGGAGCAGCTCGGGCTCGT
>NC_091573.1:4034338-4036838 GCF_042767895.1 Penaeus vannamei | reverse complement strand
ATATATATATATATATATATATATATATATATATATATATATATATATATATATATATATATATATATATATATATACATATATGTATATATATATATATATATACATATATATATATATATATATATATATATATATATATATATATATCATAATAATTCATAATAATTCATAATAATTCATAATAATTCATAATAATTCATAATAATTGATAATGATTCATAATAATTCATAATAATTCATAATAATTCACAATAATTCAGAATAATTCAGAATACAGAATAATTCAGAATAATTCAGAATAATTCATAATAATTCATAATAATTCATAACAATTCATAATAAAATTCATAATAATTCATAATAATTCATAATAATTCATAATAATTCATAATGATTCATAATAATTCATAATAATTCATAATAATTCATAATGATTCATAATAATTCAGAATAATTCATAATAATTCACAATAATTCATAATGATTCATAATAATTCACAATAATTCATAATAATTCATAATAATTCATAATAATTCATAATAATTCATAATGATTCACAATAATTCATAATAATTCATAATAATTCAGAATAATTCATAATAATTCACAATAATTCATAATAATTCATAATAATTCACAATAATTCATAATATTTCATGATAATTCATAATAATTCATATTAATTCATAATGATTCACAATAATTCATAATAATTCATAATAATTCAGAATAATTCATAATAATTCACAATAATTCATAATAATTCATAATAATTCACAATAATTCATAATATTTCATGATAATTCATAATAATTCATATTAATTCATAATAATTCACAATAATTCACAATAATTCATAATAATTCATCATAATTCATATTCATAATAATTCATAATAATTCATAATAATTTATAATGATACACAATAATCCATAATAATTCATAATAATTCATAATGATTCATAATAATTCATAATAATTCATAATAATTCACAATAATTCATAATAATTCATAATAATTCACAATAATTCATAATAATTCATGATAATTCATAATAATTCATATTAATTCATAATAATTCACAATAATTCACAATAATTCATAATAATTCATAATAATTCATAGTGATTCATAATAATTCAAAATAATTCATAATAATTTATAATGATACACAATAATCCATAATAATTCATAATAATTCATAATAATTCATAATAATTCATAATAATTCACAATAATTCATAACAATTTACAATAATTCATAATAATTCATAATAATTCATAATAATTCATAATAATTCATAATAATTCATAATAATTCACAATAATCCATAATAATTCATAATGATTCATAATAATTCATAATAATTCATAATAATTCATAATCATGATAATTCACAATAATTCATAATCATAATAATTCACAATAATTTATAATGATTCATAATAATTCAAAATAATTCATAATAATTCATAATAATTCATAATAATTTATAATAATTCATAATAATTCATAATAATTTATAATAATTTATAATAATTCATAATAATACACAATAATTCACAATAATCCATAATAATCCATAATAATTCATATTCATAATAATTCATAATAATTCATAATAATTCACAATAATTCACAATAATCCATAATAATTTATAGTAATTCATGATAATTCATAATAATTCATAATAATTCACAATAATTCACAATAATCCATAATAATTCATAGTAATTCATGATAAATCATAATAATTCATAATAATTCACAATAATTCACAATAATCCATAATAATTCATAGTAATTCATGATAATTCACAATAATTCATAATAATTCATAATAATTCATAATAATTCATAATAATTCATAATAATTCACAATAATCGAGAATAATTCATAATCATAATAATTCATAATAATTCACAATAATCCATAATAATTCATATTCATAATAATTCATAATACCAAAATTCGAAGCCGCACCAAACACCACACCCAATTCTTCTACCGCCCCCCCCCCCCCCGCCCAGCATGCCCACCCCCCCAGCTTCACTACCACGCCACCCTCGAGCCTTTAACTCGAAATTGAATCAATGAAATTCGAATTAGTCACACAGGTAAGCCCGGCGCCACGAGAGAACAGCTGGGCGAGAGGCTGGGATGAGTTTTCGTGTCCGCTGCACAGCTGTTGTATTCGTCGCCAGGCAAGTGTTTTCTCTTCTTTTTTTTTACGGTGATGTTCGCTCTATATAGAGACTAGTGATAACATTGTTGTGTTTTGATTGCTCGATTCAGTCCCGGTCCTCCGTTTGTGTGTGTATATATATGTGTGTTTGTGTGTATGTGTAAGGTCTTTTTGTACGAGTGTGAGGATGCGTATGAGTATCGCTATATTGGAATAACTATAACGAGAAATGGGTAGCATTGTGAACATTCAGTTAGTTCTATAACCAGTATACAACCATTATATGTATATGTATATATGTGTGTGT
>NC_091573.1:4026838-4029338 GCF_042767895.1 Penaeus vannamei | reverse complement strand
TTATTTTTTTCTCTCTCTTTTTTATGATATGTAAAAATGATGAAATCCAAAGTGACGAAAATAACATTGTAATGATGATGATGATACTATGATGACTATGATTACTACTGATAGTAATAGTAATGGCTACAGTGATAATAATAATAGTGAAGAAGAGGGGAAGGAGGAGGAACAGGACGAGAACGTTGATGATGGCGATGATAAAGATGGAGATAGTGATAATAGCAGAGATAGCAATAGTGATAATAGTAGTAGTAATAATGATGATCATGGTGATGATATGCATGATGTGGTGGTGATGATAATATTTTTTGTTGTGATAATGAGAACAATAATAATAACAATTTTCATTATTATTATCTCTCTCTCTCTCTCTCTCTCTCTCTCTCTCTCTCTCTCTCTCTCTCTCTCTCTCTCTCTATATATATATATATATATATATATATATATATATATATTTCTAAAATTGTGCATGTGTGTATGTATGTATGTGTGTTACATATATCAGAAATTATATCTTGTTCAGTTAAAAATATTCTATGATTTGAAAACGCGAAACTAAGCACTTTTTATATAGAGTGGTTTACCATGGAAAAATATAATCACTCATCCCCTTAAATCTTATGACATGCATGTGTGTGTGTTGATGCTTAGACAGTCTTTGCAAACGGAATGTTTACAATAAGAGCGTTACATCTCTTGCGCACACTTCCACTAAACCGAACATAGAGACGATGTTATCACTAGACAGTACATCTCCTTGATCTGCAGCTGAACATATTCCCAAGTAAATAACTGTGTATGCGACGGGTGGTATACCAACCCTGTATCAACTTTCCTCTCTCGGGAATTACTCTAGGATATACCATCAGACTGAAAGCCATTCATCAATATGTTTATCTATATCCACATCATGTATCACAGTTGCAAGTCCCTTTCATAATATCCGGTCTATTTCAGTCTCCCCTTGTCACCGGCGACTGAAATGGA
Source organism: Penaeus vannamei (assembly GCF_042767895.1). Taxonomy (NCBI): domain Eukaryota; kingdom Metazoa; phylum Arthropoda; class Malacostraca; order Decapoda; family Penaeidae; genus Penaeus; species Penaeus vannamei. The sequence goes on along the minus strand of NC_091573.1, from coordinate 4,028,348 downwards.
AGACACGTGACCTTTAACAATTCGCGAGACAGGTCATTTTGTTGTACTGCATACTAGGTTATACAGGGCGCGTCAAAAGTAATATGGGCAAGTCTGTCATGGGAGTTAGTATTGGAATAATGATACTGATTATGACGATCATGATTGATGCTCATGGTGACCATGGTGATGATGGTGATAATGATAGTGATGATGATGATAATAATGATGATGATAACCATGATGATAACAATAAGGATAACGTTAACAATGATAATGATAATAATAGTCATATGAACATGATAATGAAGATGATAACAATTACAATAATGGTAATGCGAATATGTATGATGATAGTGACAATATTAGTGATAAAAATGATAATGATAGAAATAGTAAAGATTATAACGATTATCATCATAATAGTAATGATGATAATTATGAAAATAATTATAATATTGATAATGATAAATATGTTTATAACAACATCAAGGATAATACACGTAATGATGATAATGGCAATAACAATAATAATAATGATAATAATGGTAATGATAATAATCACTGAATAATGACATGAACAATAAGAATAATGATGATAATAATGATAATAGTAACAATAATAACGTTAATGATAATAATTAGATTATAATCAATTAAAATTATATGATATATAATAATAATGATAATAATAACTAATAATAATACATGTATCCCTAATTCAAAAATGACAATATTGATGATAACAATTATATCAATCACAATAGAATGATAATGATAGTAAAAACAATAACAACAATGCTAAGAACCATAATGATGATACCAAAAATAACAACGATAATAATTAACAAAAGTAATAATCCTTATATCTACGATAATGATAATAATTCCTGACATCCTGTTATGACTCGATCCCTTTTGCACAGCTAATCATGAACTCCAATAACCCAGGATAAACTATGACTCTTTCTGACTCATTAATTAGCGAGGGAGAGAACTATGCTGAGCCTCGTATCCCACTGGCCCGGGGATTGAAACCGCATTCTGGTAGTAATAATTCAGCAATTATTATCATAATTTGTTTTATTCATTTCTCTCTCTCTCTCTCTCTCTCTCTTTCTTTTTTTTTATGTAAAAACCCACATGACCGGAGTTTGAAACCGCATTCTGGTAGTAATAATTCAGCAATTATTATCATTACTTTTTTTCTCTCTCTCTATTTGTTTTTATTTTATTTTTTTATTTTTTATTTTATTTATTTATTTTTTTTTTTTTTTTTTTGATATGTAAAAAAACACATGACCTGGGATTGAAACCGCATTCTGGTAGTAATAATTCAGCATTTATTATCTTTTTTTTTTATCTTTTTTAATTTATTATTTTTTTTCTTTTTCTTTCTCTCTTTTTTATTATTTTATTTTATTTTATTTTTTTTTTTTGGATATGTAAAAACTCACATGACCGGGGATTGAAACCGCATTCTGGTTGTAATAAATCAGCATTTATTATCATTTTTTTTTTTTATCTTTTT
>NC_091573.1:4016838-4019338 GCF_042767895.1 Penaeus vannamei | reverse complement strand
GTGTGTGTGTGTGTGTGTGTGTGTGTGTGTGCATATATACAACATAATCTTGCTTTGGGATTCCAGCGTGTACCGAGTACCGAGTGCACGGATTGAACAAGCAAAACAGAAATGGCCGTAGAAATTATCATAATAGTATATCGCCGTAGTATCAGATGCGAATGAAAATGCATTATAACCACTCACTATACCGAAAAAGAAAAAAACGAATGTTCTTTTAGTTTTGTGACGCCATTTAGACTCGGTCTTGGTGCGTGAGAACAATAACAAAAAAGTTGAACGGCCATTTTGGTATATATCTTCATAAACAATGCCGATAGCAGCAGGTCCCTCAATTCGCTATGATCATCAACAAAGCATATTGTAATTGGCAATACAATATCACTCCGATTATGACGGCGTACACGACAGGTAGACAACGTACCAAAACATAATAAACGTACATATCCTTTCGCTTAAATGATGACATTTTTCTGTATTAATCCTCTTGACGATACCATTACCATAACTGTCATCATTAATTCAGAAATACATCAGGTAATGTTGGAAATTTGATCGAGTCTTGTTTTTTTTCTGATTTATAGCCACAGCGACCGGTTTGTTATTAGTAATAGAATTAATTCTATTCAGCCACCTCCCGCAGGTAATTAATCACAGGTATATCCATCTGGCAACATAATGCAGGTCATTTGCTGATGCCGGGTTCCAGATGGGCTGATGTTTTCCTTGACAATTTGAATATCTTGAATTCAAACTTGGTGATTACGTTGAATCCATCGTTTACTCTGATTCAAAAAAAAGTTTTAAGATCTTAAATAGGTGCGTGCAACTTTTCAAAAAAGGGTCAGGAGAGAATACTAATTTAAACCGCTATGATATTCCATGCTAGTCACTTGGACTTATTCTAAAGAAAGAAATAACTGTGTGTAGCAGAATTTACTTAAGAAAAAAGGACAACTCAAAATATCTGAGAATATCAGACAACAGCTTTTAAGAACTTGGGCGTTGACTCTTACCTACCTCCCGAAGACTTATTTAATAACTTCTGGAGGATCAGGTCGCACTGGAAGACAGACGGCCGCAAGTTGCAGTGATACTCTGAAGGCACTTGACTGCACACACTAAAGCGAAATCGACACCTTTGTATTTAGTTGCCTGCACTCGACACAGTACACGCGGATTTCGGTGGCCAGCGGAAACGGTACCTATGTGTTTGTTTACATTCTCGTACTACATACATTTGAACGGACTGGAGGAACCCTCATCAGAAACATTCTCTCACCAAACATTGGATTTCAGTTTTAATTATGATTGCAATTGCAGTGTCTAAGCATAGACATTAAATTGCAACAAGTAAATACACCAGCATCTATTATAGATAATCTAATTGTTGTTTTATGGGCAGTTTGCGAAGTGGGGAGGCTGTGTCTGAGGCTAACAGGGTATGCCCGGTGAGGACAATTGTATGGAATCCTAATAAACGGCTTGGGATACCTTGAAATGAGCAACGGGGGGATGGTGTATAGTTTAAGATTAAAAGCGTTATATGTTAAATCGCGTTATGTATTGTGCACACGTATGTACACTTAGTTACTTCAGCACAAGGCCTGGAAATGGGAAAAAGAATATTTTATTGTTCGCTGTTTGTTGATCTAAGCGAAAAAAGAAGTAATTGCTCGTTTATCAAGGGGAACAATTTATTTTCCCGAAGGAAGATACTTGAACACATGCCTAATGTTCCCCGTGGTCAGTTTGTTAGCCAAATGACTACAATGCGTTTCAAGAGCCTTGGCCCATTGTTCTTTCGCAGTCAGATCAGCATGGCACTTTAGCACGGTATGTTGTACACCCTGTCCTAGTTTCAGCTGTTCGAGTACCTTCTTGACCGAAGGATAAAAAAAGGATAGAAAAAAAATGTTCCTTCCATCAGTGCGCTGTTATGCCTTGCTCTTCCAATCATATTTGTGCATGATAACTGCCCTATACATACGTCTAGGGCAGTTACGAAGTGGATCCATGACTGTAACTACCCGGAGGTCCTTTGTAGGCCAAGTAAGGCATGTGGTTCAAACCCGATGAAAATATTTAGGCGAATATTGTCAGTTTGGGAAAGGGCTTATGGAAGAACCTCCCAACTATCAGAGGGAATGGAAAGTGGTAAGGCGGAAATCGAGACGTTGCATGTCCACGCCATCTATGTTTCGGGGATTAGACTCGGTTTGAATAATAATACATTGTTCTATAGTAAACATGGCTACCCTCAGTGTCTGTCTTCCTTTTTAAACCGATTTTACCAATTTTCTTTAATGATTAAACCATAGTTCACTGAAGCACCCATATTCTAAGAATAGACAAAACACACACACACACACACACACAATATATATATATATATATATATATATATATATATATATATATATATGTGTGTGTGTGTGTGTGTGTGTGTGTGTGTGTGTGTGTGTGTGTGTGTGTGTGTATGTATGTATGTATGTATTAT
>NC_091573.1:3986838-3991838 GCF_042767895.1 Penaeus vannamei | reverse complement strand
CTCTTTTTTCCCTTTCGAATACAGTGCCTCGTCTTTCTCAGTGTTGCGTGACACAGCACCCTTGGGAGACGTAAACCAATGATGGACCGCAAGTTCTAAAGTTAGTGTTGCTACATATGTGGTTATTCTATTACCTGTTATCTCACTGTCTATTATTCTTACATCTATTATTGTTCAACTTGTCTTTGGTTATATGGGCTGCTATTGTACCACCTTTTTGTGGTTTAAAATTAAACAGGTAATAGAATAACCACATTTGTAGTGCTGCTACAAATGTGGTTCTTCTATTACCTGTTCTTACTGTATTATTCTTACGTGTCTTATCATTGTTCAGCTTGTGTTTGGTTATATGAGCTGCTATTGTACGACCTTTTGTGGTCTAAAATGGAATGCTTTTGTATCTCATGGTTAATATATTGTTCCTGTGATGCTGTTTGCCATGTTGGGTCTGGGATGATATTGTGCCACACGTCACTCCTAGTGTGTTTGTGATGTGCTGCTATGCATTGCTAATGTGCTGTTCTTCCAGCTACTGCATCTTTCAACGTCGCTACACAGGAGCATGCAAGGGAAAAAAACGGCGTGCAAGACTGCGTATTAGTGCTCACAGGCGAGCTCACATAATTAAATTTATAACAGGAAACGGACTCTTGATGAATAAACATGCCAAGGTTCAAAGTAAGAGAATGAATTTGATTATACACAAAATTCTAGGTTTACCGACTGCGAATTGTAAGAGTTGCATGACGCGGAGTCCTGCTGCGAAGGCAAATGGCTGCCTCTGTCCAGAGTGCGCTTACAATCTGTAAAAACATATTTGAAATGGTTTGATATTCAAAAATGAAAATCTGAAACCATGAAAAATCATTGCTCTTTCAAGGTTTCGATTACGGCATTTCTTTATCTTATATATATATATATATATATATATATATATATATATATATATATATATATATATATATATATATATATATATATATATGCTTCATCATACGTACATTCTAAATGAGAAAGGCTATGTTCATTCATCCACCAGAAGGCAATCTGTCACGTTTCGAGGGGGAATCCCCGGCAGAGCAAGCCCCTTCGAGAGCCGACGAAAGGGACGTCCCTGAGGAGAGGGGGAAGAAACCTCCAGACGCCAGAGAAAGGAGTAGGGATTGAAGAGCCTGAGCCATCGTCCCCAAAGGCCCCTGTGGTCACGACCTCGAGCTCGGGGTCGGAGGGACAACCCCCTTTCTTCCGTGAGACCCTTACAAGACGTGTCTCCCAAGATCGAGGCGTTCCATCGCCGCTTCAGTCTGTATATACCGTAATTCCGGGTTTCATGATGGTCTCTTCCTCTTATTGCAATCCTGCGTCCGTGCAATTATTCCAATCCTTATTACTAGTGTTATATCATCATTATTATTATTGTTGATATCATTATATTGTTACTAATATCATATTATTATCATTATTGTCGCAATCATTATAATTATCAGTATTATCAAAGGTAGCAGTAGATGTACTGTAAGTAATAGTATTAGTATGATCATCAACATCATTATCATTATCTTTTGATTGTAGTCGTTTTCCCGAAAATCACTATCATTGTTATTTTTATTGTTAATATTGTCTTAATTTCCTGTTATTTTATACTATTTACGTTATATTTATTTCGCTTCTTTTTTAATCCTTTTGGCCCAGGTTTTAGCTAGAAAACTGTTTTTTTTCATATTCCAGCCATTTAGCTTTTACCAAATGCATCTAACTTTTTTTCCACAGTTTTCCCACATGGAAAAAATACTCGGCCTGGAAATAAAATCATTCATACTATTTTCTTACTTAAATCCATGATATTGACCTCATACCGGAGAAATGTATTCGACCTCCCATAGGCTTTCAGAACGAACTTTCCCTTTTCTTGGTCGCGTCAAAGGAACAGCCGTTAAGCGGGTCTTTCCGCTGCCACGACAGTCGACCGGCGGGAAAAGGATTCTGTCGCTGGCTCTTTGATAACCTCTTCACCCAGATTAATTTTACGTTACCGCACTCGAGAGGTATTAGGCACCCGGGTAAGGGTACCAGGCTGGGCTACGGGCCACACACACCGCCCCCCCTAACACACACACACACACACACACACACACACACACACACCGCCCCCCATTCGAGTGAATTTCATATATAGTAATAGGATGTCTGAGAAGAAACATCTAGGCGATGCTTTTAGCTCTGCCCCTGTCTGTCTGTCTGTGTTTGTGTCTCTGCCTCTCTCTCTCTCACACACACACAAACGTTGTGTGTATGTGTGAGTGTGTGTGTGTGTATGTGTGTGTGTGTGTGTGTGTGTATTTGCTTCTTTTCACATACATATATACATACATACATACATATACATAAGTGTGTGTGTGCATACATATGTATGTGTGTGTGTGTGTGTGTGTGTGTTTATATGCTGATGGATAGATAGATAGAAAGAGAAAGAGAGAGAGAGAGAGAGATAGAGAGAGGGAGAGAGAGAGAGAGCGGAAGGGAGAGAGAGAGAGAGAGAGAGAGAGAGAGAGAGAGAGAGAGAGAGAGAGAGAGAGAGAGAGAGAGAGAGAGAGAGAGAGAGAGAGAGAGAGAGAAAGAGAGAGAGAAAAAGTATAGGTAAATGTTAATAAAATCGTCCTAAATCCACATTCCCAAACGAGCGGTTGTTCATGACGGAATAACACAGTCAGGAATTCATGAACAACGAGTTCAAACGCATACTAACCTGTACCCGTAGTATTGCATCCATGTAAATTCCATCTCGTTATATGTCGGCATTGACAAGGGTTGCCATTGCTATTTTATTTTTGCTGCCACACATGAATCGTATGTTGATTTTTTTTTTTCTTTTTTTTGTGGGGGGGGGTGAATATAGGAACATAAATTATTATTTGTCTGTCAGATGATTTTTCTTTTCTTTCTTTTTTTTTTTTTTAGGTGAATATAGGAACATAAATGATTATTTGTCTGTCAGATGAGGATTTTTTTTTTTTTTTTTTTTTTTTAGGTGAAAATAGGAACATAAATTATTATTTGTCTGTCAGATGAGGATTTTTTTTTTTTTTCTTTTTTGAGGTGAATATAGGAACATAAATGATTATTTGTCTGTCAGATGCAGATTTTTCTTTTCTTTTTTTTTTTTTTTTTTTTTTTTTTAGGTGAAAATAGGAACATAAATTATTATTTGTCTGTCAGATGAGGATTTTTTTTTTTTTTTTTTTTTTTTTTTCTTTTTTTAGGTGAATATAGGAACATAAATGATTATTTGTCTGTCAGATGAAGTTTTTCTTTTCTTTTTCTTATTTTTTTTTTTTTTTTTTTAGGTGAATATAGGAACATAAATTATTATTTGTCTGTCAGATGAGGATTTTTTTTTTTTTTTTTTTTTTTTTTTTTTAGAGGTGAATATAGGAACATAAATTATTATTTGTTTTATTATTTTTTTTCTTTCTTTTTTTTTTTTTTTTTTTTGGTGAATATAGGAACATAAATTATTATTTGTCTGTCAGATGATTTTTTTCTTTCTTTCTTTTTTTTTTTTAGGTGAATATAGGAACATAAATTATTATTTGTCTGTCAGATGAGGATTTTTTTTTTTTTTTTTTTTTTTAGGTGAAAATAGGAACATAAATTATTATTTGTCTGTCAGATGAGGATTTTTTTTTTTTTTTTTTTTTTTAGGTGAAAATAGGAACATAAATTATTATTCTTATGTAAGATGAGGATTTTTTTTTTTTTTTTTTTTTTTTAGGTGAATATAGGAACATAAATTATTATTTGTCTGTCAGATGAGGATTTTTTTTTTTTTTTTTTTTTTTTTTTTTGAGGTGAATATAGGAACATAAATTATTATTTGTCTGTCAGATGATTTTTTTTTTTTTTTTTTTTTTTTAGGTGAAAATAGGAACATAAATTATTATTTGTCTGTCAGATGAGGATTTTTTTTTTTTTTTTTTTTTTTTAGGTGAAAATAGGAACATAAATTATTATTTGTCTGTCAGATGAGGATTCCACGTTTGTTTTGAGGCCGAAAAAGAAACGTTTTTATCACGCAAATAGATTCTTCTTTTCGTTAGTCTGCCTTCTTAAGATCAAACCTTTTCTAACCCTTAATTGATATCATTATCATCGTCATTGTAATTGTCATTGTCATCGTCATCGTCATCGTCACCGTGTTATTGTCAATGTCATCGTCATCACCCTCGTCCTCGTCCTCGCCCTCGTCATCGTCATCCTCATCCTCGTCCCCGTCCTCGCCCTCGTCCTCATCCTCATCCTCATCCTCGTCCTCATCCTTGTCTTCATTCTCGTCCTCGTCCTCGCACTCGTCCTCATCCTCGTCCTCATCCTCATCCTCGTCATCACCCTCGTCCTCGTCCTCGTCCTCATCCTTGTCTTCATTCTCGTCCTCGTCCTCGCACTCGTCCTCATCCTCGTCCTCATCCTCATCCTCGTCATCACCCTCGTCCTCGTCCTCGTCCTCGCACTCGTCCTCATCCTCGTCCTCGCCCTCGCCCTCGTCCTCGTCCTCGCCCTCATCCTCGCCCTCGCCCTCATCCTCGTCCTCATCCTCGTCCTCGCCCTCGTCCTCATCCTCGTCCTCGCCCTCATCCTCATCCTCATCCTCAACCTCATCCTCGTCCTCGTCCTTATCCTCGTCCTCGTCCTCATCATCCATATCATTATCATTACAGTCATGATTATAATTATTGCTGTTGCTATGATTATCATTTCATCTATTTATTCTCTGTCAGTAAAAGTTCAATTTGGATTAAGTTTGAAAAGAGTGAATTGCATTTTATATTAATATCAGATTCGCATATAAGGTAATAAAAGGCAAAAACCGAGGCTTGATATTACTGGTGATAAAGGCAGAGTCCCCTCGGGTTGTGCAAATTAATTAGTCTAAAAAAAACTATTACATAGACAATCTAGACTCTATGGTTCTGTAATAAAAAATAAATAAAAAAAAACATGCA
>NC_091573.1:3976838-3981838 GCF_042767895.1 Penaeus vannamei | reverse complement strand
CCAAAGACCCCCTCCTCCTCTCCCCTCCCTAGGACCTCCTCCCTCCTCCTCCCTCCTCCTCCCTCTCCTAGGATCCCCTCCTCCTCCTCCCCTCTCCTAGGACCCCCCCCTCCTCCTCCACCCTCCTCCTGCTCCCCTCTCCTAGGACCCCCTCCTCCTCCTCCTCCTCCTCCTGCTCCCTTCTCCTAGGACCCCCTCCTCCTCCTCCCTCTGGACCCCCTCCTCCTCCTCCCCTCTCCTAGGATCCCTCCTCCTCCTCCCCTCTCCTAGGACCCCCTCCTCCTCCTCCCCTCCCCCTCTAGGACCCCCTCCTCCTCCTCCTCCTGCTCCCTTCTCCTAGGACCCCCTCCTCCTCCTCCTCCCCTCTCCTAGGACCCCCGCCCCTCCTCCTCCTCCTCCTGCCCCCCTCTCCTAGGACCCCCTCCTCCTCCTCCTCCTCCTGCTCCCCTCTCCTAGGACCCCCTTCTCCTCCTCCCCTCTCCTAGGACCCCCTCCTCCTCCTCCTCCCCTCTCCTAGGACCCCTCCTCCTCCTCCCTCTCTCTAGGACCCCCTCCTCCTCCTCCCCTCTCCTAGGACCTCCCTCCTCCTCCTCCCTCTCCTAGGACCCCCTCCTCCTCCTCCTCCCCTCTCCTAGGACCCCCTCCTCCTCCTCCTCCTCCTCCCTCTCCTAGGACCCCCTCCTCCTCCTCCCCTCTCCTAGGACCCCCTCCTCCTCCTCCCCTCTCCTAGGACCCCCTCCCTCCTCCTCCCCTCTCCTAGAACCCCCTCCTCCCCTCTCCCTAGGACCCCCTCCTCCTCCTCCCCTCTCCTAGGACCGCCTCTCCTCCTCCTCCCCTCTCCTAGGACCCCCTCCTCCTCCTCCCCTCTCCCTAGGACCCCCCTCCTCCTCCTCCCCTCTCCTAGGACCCCCTCCTCCTCCTCCTCCCCCTCTCCTAGGACCCCCTCCTCCCCCTCTCCTAGGACCCCCTCCTCCTCCTCCTCCCCTCTCCTAGGACCCCCTCCTCCTCCTCCCTCTCCTAGGACCCCCTCCTCCTCCTCCCCTCTCCTAGAACCCCTCCTCCTCCCCTCTCCTAGGACCCCTCCTCCTCCCCTCTCCTAGGACCCCCTCCCTCCTCCTCCTCCCCTCTCCTAGGACCCCTCCTCCTCCTCCTCCCCTCTCCTAGGACCCCCTCCTCCTCCTCCTCCCCTCTCGTAGGACCCCCTCCTCCTCCTCCCCTCTCCTAGGACCCCCTCTTCCTCCTCCCCTCTCCTAGGACCCACCTTGAAGCTCCCCTGTGACTCCTGGTGGTCACGTGTGCGCAGAACCCGAGAGGAGGAGGCAGTGCCAACATAAGAACGAGACGCCAAATGGCTCTACATATTTTTTCTCTTTCTTTTTTTCTTTTCGTACTGGCCTGTAGACAATTTTCTCGGCTATGTCTGCCTTTGTGACAGTGGTTATGTTTGTACATGTTTACGTATGTGTGTAAATGTACGCTTAAGCATGTGTACAAAACTGGCACATCCACATACAATGTACACAATTACGCAAAGAAACACAAACAAACACATACACACACACGTACACACTCTCGCTCCCTCTCTCTCTCTCTCACATGCACATACACTCACACACACACACACACACTTGCACACACAATCACAAACAAACAAACACATGCACACGCACGTACACACTCTCTCTCTCTCTCTCTCTCTCTCTCTCTCTCTCTCTCTCTCTCTCTCTCTCTCTCTCTCCTCTCTCTCTCTCTCTCTCTCTCTCTTCTCTCTCTCTCTCTCTCTCTCACATGCACATACACTCACACACACACACACACACTTACACACACAAACACAAACAAACAAACACATACATACGACTACACAAACACACACACACATATATATGCATATGTTTGTGTATATATATATATATATATATATATATATATATATATATATATATATATATATATAAATATATATATATATATATATATATATATATATATATATATATATACATAAATACACACACACACACACATACACACACACACATACACATGCACATACACATACACATACACATACACATATACATATACATACATATACACACACACACATACATACATACATATATATATATATATATATATATATATATATATATATATATATATATATATATATATATATATATTATTGATATTCCTATTGCTAATGAATATGTTTTGGTAAGTTTTGATGTAACAAATTTGTTCACTAATGTACCATTGGATGAGACCATCAACATTATTTGTAATTCATTATTTGATAAATCTTTGTCTTTAGCTTAAATCAGTATCAATTTAGAAAGTTAATTAACAAACAAGGGTATTTCATTTTTTTATAACAAAATATACAAACAGAGTGAGGGTGTTGCAATGGGTAGTCCTTTTGGTCCTACTTTAGCATTTTTTTCATGTTTCATAATGAAGATATTTGGTTAAATAATTGTCCTGCAGACCAGGATTATTTTAGATATGTTGGTGACACAGATCATATCAATAAAATCTGAACAGCAAACACCCTATCATTAAATTCACCTGTAATATTGAAAGTAATGGTACTCTCCCTTAACACTTCCTGAAATGGAAATTCTTTTGAAATTTTTGTTTTTAGAAAGCCAACCTACACTGGCCTTACCATCAAATATGATTTATATATAGCAATTAAATAAAAGCGTAAGCCGATTTCTACTCTCATTTACATAGCCTATAAAATCTATAAGAATGATTTGACTTTCTCTAACAGATTGATTTTATCACAAATATCTTTAGGATATTTACCAGAAATTATTATACGCAGGGTCCAATAGTTTTAGACTCGAAAAAAAATATTATCATAAGAAAACATTGTTCCACGGTGAATCATAAGATATTTTTTCCATCCTTAACTATTGGTAATCTTTTCAAATGTAAAGCTAAATTCCTAAACCCTTAAGGTCCTCAGTCATTGTGTGTGTCAGTAAAGTTCTAGGATTGATGTTACAGAAGATTTAGTTCAAACCCAAACTTCATACTAAGAGTTTTCCCCTTCAAAGTAATCCCTTTGGAGTCTAATGCACTTTCTCATCCCTCTCCGCCACGCTTGCATGCACTCCTGGAAAGATTCTTCTGGGATTCTCCGCAGTTCCGTCGTCACGGCCTTTTTGATATCGTCCACGTCTTCGAAACGGGTTTCCTTGATGACCCGCTTGAGCCTATAAATATATGTAAATATGTATGTAAATATGTGTGTGTGTGTATATATATATATATATATATATATATGTATGTATGTATGTATATATATATATATATATATATATATATATATATATATATATATATATATGTATGTATATATACATACATATATATGTGTGTGTGTGTTTGTATACATACATATATATATACCTATATAAATATATACATAAATATATACATACATACATGAATATATATGAAAGATGGAAACAATGCAGTACCGCATTTTTATCATGAATATATAAGCTCTCTATTCGGGGTCTGAGCCCACGCCGCCAGAGTGGTGGACTAGTGGATAGAGCGGCCGCCTTACGATCTGGCGGCGCGGGATCGATCCCCGAATAAAGAGGTTATATATTCATGAATATCTATATCTATAACTATATCTATATCTATATCTTTATCTATCTATCTATCTATCTATCTATCTATCTATCTATCTATCTATCTATCTATCTATCTATCTATCTATCTATCTATCTATCTATCTATCTATCTATTGAAGGCCGGTAGCGTGCGAGTGCTGAGCGTGAGAAGAAAAGAGGAACAGGGTTTTGGCTCCAGAGAAAGGGTTGAGTTGTCTTCGAAGGAGCGACTCTGCAGCTGCTTTTTCTCTCGCGTAAGACCTCCAAGGGATATGTCTTAGGTTATGTAATATATATTATAATTATGTAATATATGATATATTATGTAATATATAATTATGTAATAATGATATAGTTCATCACACAGATGAGTCACTGGCACGATCTGTTTGGAAATGTAGCTTTTTTTGTTGTTGTTCATTAACAAAATACCGTGATGAGCACATGTAGGCTCCTTGTATCTAATATCATATCTTATAATATGGGAAAAGAACAGCAAGGGGTAACTGGATGAAACTTTATTTTATATAAAAATATTGTGACTGTGTGTGCATGTGCGTGCGTGTGTGTGTGTGTGTGTGTGTGTGTGTGTGTGTGTGTGTGTGTGTGTGTGTGTGTGTGTGTGTATGTGTGTATGTGTGTGTGTGTGTGTGTGTATGTATATATTCATATATATATATATATATATATATATATATATATATATATATATATATATAAATATATATATATATATTTATTTATATATACATATATTCACATATATTTACATATCTATCTATCTTTATACATATACATGTTTGCTTGTATTTACGTATACATCTATATCTTTACCTATCGATGCGCAAGTATTCATCTATCTCTCTTTCTCCATCTATTCACCTGTCTATCTATCCATCTATCTATCTTTCTCTCTATCTGTCTATTTGTTTATATATATATATATATATATATATATATATATATATATATATATATATATATATATATATATATATATGAGACACACTATTCCAGAAAAAGACAACGTTTAAAGTATGAAAACGAACGAGCAAAATACTGAAGACGACGCATGTGTTCTCGGCACAAGGAGGGACCGGAATTCAGCTCGGAAGTCAACCTGACAAGCGTGTTAGGAACAAGTCCGACCCGATCAAGCAATAAAAGCCTTGCAGACACAATATGTCGACTCCCTTGTCCTGAAGATTTCGTGCGTTCAGCTAGATGAAAATAAGGACTCGAGAACTATAGGATGATATGGAAATTTTATACATGGAAGTTCTTGGGAGATAGATTTTGTAGCTAGGCTTTAGCAAAAATACGATCTGGCACCCCCGTCTTTCGCGCATGGTAGCCCTGTGC
>NC_091573.1:3959338-3971838 GCF_042767895.1 Penaeus vannamei | reverse complement strand
TGTGTGTGTGTGTGTGTGTGTGTGTGTGTGTGTGTGTGTGTGTGTGTGTGTGTGTGTGTGTGTGTGTGTGTGTGTGTGTGTCTGTGTGTGTGTGTGTGTATGTATATGTATTTGTGTGTGTTCTTGTGTGTATGCGCGCGCGTGTGTGTGTGTGTGTATGTGTGTGTTTGTATGTGTAATGTGCGTGTGTGCACGCGCATGCGAATAGAGAGGGAATTTGTGTGTATATGTGCAAGTGGTTATGTATGTGCGCGTGTGTGTATTCATTTATCTTCTATTGCGTTTCCATATGTAATGATTTGGTGCCACGTGGGCTCAGAAATTCAAGTATGTTTGTAAGGCAAAAAAAAAAAAAAAAAAAAAATGAAATATGCAAATACAAATTACGAATATGAGTGACCTAACCTGTTGCTGCAAAATAACGAATTCCTCAAAGAATTATTCCATACACAAATACACAAGCACACACTCACACATACATATATATCAACATGTAAATGTACATACTATATTTCCTCCTATACATTGCACAATGTTGTGTCTAAAGCTGAGCTGGTGACGAGAGCAGTTAATACGAAAATTGGTAATCGGCAACACAGGCGATCGACGATCACACATCCAAGAATCCTAATATGGCATTTAAGTCATTTCCACAAGAATAACATTGTTTTCCTCATTTATACATGGACAACCTCATGAAAATAAAACCAGAGCACGAATTGAACGCGTATGCCCTTGCACGTAAAGGCACGTAAAGGCACGGATAGGGAAAGTCAATAGCGCTCTTTTCGAACCCAGGTCCTGCATTTCAGAGTATCGAGGCGTGTGCCTGGAAGGGAGGGAGTAGAGGCCAGGGCGGAGTGTGAGCAAACATGCATACTGCAGAGGGAGCGTGGAAGGGGGGAGGGAGGCGAGGAAAGGGGACGTGTGAAGATCAGTAGATTAATTGACACAAGGTACTGGCTTGGTAAATGCATATGGGAGTGAAACGTATCCATGTTGACAAATGTAGAAAAGGTGTGAATGAGACTGGATATCTTCACATTACAAGAGATGCATTTGAAGACGTAATCGAAACCGGTCAAATACATCTCTTATATTGTGAAGATATCCAGTCTCACTCATACCTTTTCTGCGTATGGGAATATTTGATATAGTTTCAAGGTTCAGGACTCATCTGAGGGTGAGGATATTATGAAGTTGCAATAATCAGTTGTTCTGACCTTCTTTTCACAGATTACAGAAAGAGAATGATGGTCTGGTTGGTAAGCACAGTCAGCACTCGCAGCAGTTGCAGAATGAGTAGTTGGGGTGGGGGAGAAGGAGAGGGAGATGGAGAGGGAGAGGGAGAGGAGGGGAAGGGAGAGGGAGAGGAGGGGTGATGGGAGGGGAGGAGAAGGAGAGGGAGATTACTGGTATGCTGACATGAGCATGCTGAGGTCAGAGTCGCGACTGAAAGGAACTGGCCACCGTACTGCATCATTGCACGGCCTAGAACTACAATTATGTTGCTTTACAATATATATAACCTTTGATTTTGACTTTAATGTGGGATAGGAAAAACTTAAGAATAAATTTTAAAGAACCATTTGCTACAGCACAGTAAGTCGCAAATCTTAATGAAGCAGGCCATTAAAAACTTCTGCACGTTTAGTTTTGTAAGGAAATGTTCAGTGTTCAAGTACAACACTTCAGGCCTTGTTTTGTAGTATCCCGAAACATCTAACGTTTTGATACATTGTATGCCGTTGTATAAAGGTCGCTACAAAACACGATAGCACACTGACATACAAAGAAAAAGCTATTATTCTTAATTTCACAGGAGAAAAATCGAAAAAAAACATCAAAGTACTTCATCTGCAGGTATGATTTTCAATTACGGGCAAAATACTGGAAACAACATGGAAAAAAGTACCTGACTGCTCTGTACATATGATGGTTTATACACACAACTCTTCGTTTCGAAAGGCCGTGGAAACTTTTAAATGTATTTCTCAGAAAGAGTGGAAGTTGCATAAGGTTTTGCATCTTAGATAAATAGACAGTCTATCATGTGATATTTTCAGCCTTATAGCATTGTATCATAGAGAAAGAGAAAGATTTCAAAGACATTCATATCACCGAAGTCAGTGCCCCGTCATATGATTCGGACATGTTGAAAATTCTTTCCATGTTCCAGCGACCGTTATAACTGACTTTTGAAATAGAACTTTATATCAAGAAACCCGCGATGCGAATCCCAATCAGTGAAAATGCAAATTCCTCTCTGAGACTGCGTGAAACACTTCTGGAAAATATCACTTTGACACAAACCGAAAAGAAAAGAAAAGAAAAAGAAAATCTGGTACGAATACCTTTTAACACAAACTGTTATCCGAATGGAATGATAATAGAAAGGTTAGTATCATTATGATCATTATGATTACTCTTAATGTTGTTGTTACTGTTGCTGTTATTATAATTGCAGTAATTATTTTATCATCGTTATTTTTATCATTTCATTGTATTTATCACGAATGATAATGATTATTATTAGCATTATCATTACTGTTGTGATTAATATTAATGAAAGAAATGAAATGGGGATTATGATGAATGGATTTGCAGGTGCTTAGGGCAACTGCATATTCTGTGACGTCCTGCAAGTGCAAAGGATTATTGAGTGTGAATTGGCATACACGAAGGAGTCTACGATTTATATGAATAGATGGAATAGACGGTTCATAAAAGAAGAAAATGCTGTACAAAGATCTGCGTGTCAGTGTAATAGTCATTTGTCTTATCACGTTTATGTTCCATACGTTCATCCACGTATTTACGCAAGCAGGGATTTGTATTAGTGAATTTTCTTGACCCCCTTCCGATTTCTATTAAATCAGTTTTGAAATATATTTTATCTAACACGATCACGATAATATGTCATGTTTTTACCAATTTGAATATCCGTATGACTTAGATATTTCAAGTTCTTTCCTTTTTCCTGCCAGAGTTAAAAGCAAACTTTATCTTTCAATGCTGATGCAGATTGAAATGCAAAGTGGAGACCTATAGTTATTTGCTTTCCACAGTTGTGTCATCACCATGAAATAAGCCTTCAATGCAGAACTTTGGCTCTGAAGATACTTCTTGAGCAACGGAAGTTTTCCTGTGTAACTTTTTTTTTCCTTCTTTTGCGTCGAGTAAAATCAAGAAACATAACCGGAATATTTTCTATTGCGTATTTCAGTTCAGAATTTCCATTAGAAGTCTGGTACTGCCGTTTCCATCTTCTCGTGACGTCATGCGTCTTCGGAAATTTCATTTTGTAAAATTCACTGGCTCCGCGTGTATATTCGGTGTAACGTGTATACTGCAGAGCAACACGTGCATTTTTGCCGTTTGTGGTGATCATTACCGTAATAAAAAACAGAAAGGCGAGAGAGACAGACAGACAGACAGGCATACAGACAAAGAGAGAGAGAGACAGACAGACAGAGAAAGAGACAGACAGACAGACAGGCATGCAGCAAGACAGAGAAAGAGACAGACAGACAGACAGACAAAGAGAGAGAGAGAGAAGGGAGGGGGAAGAGAGACAGACAAAGAAAAAGAGAGAGAGGGGGGGGGGGCGGAGGAGAGAAAGAGAGAGACAGACAGGCAGAGAAAGAGAGAGGGTCTATGAGAGAGAGACAGACAGACAGACAGATAGGCAGACACAGAGAGAGAGAGGAGGGAGGGAAAGGGAAAACGACACTTCCACATCACACCCATTTTCCTTCAACGTACCAACCGCTGAAGCCATAACTATCCTTGCCATCGATGCCACTCGCCATTTTCCCTAATTTCAGCTCTATTCCGACTTCGATCACTCTCGCCATGTAGTCAGCGGGTATGGAAATGGCACCATGAATACGGCCCCAAATCCTGTTAAAGCACGTAGGATTCTCCCTTCGATGTCCCCTAAGAGGGTCTATGCATTCGGAATTCTGTATAAACTCTTTAATAAATGTTTGATGACGATTTGATAAGCAGAGGGCGTGTAGGATAAGAAAAGAAAAGAGAAAAACGAAAGATAAGAAAAAATAAACGTGATGCACGTCTAAAAAGCTTGATTAAAACAATCCATCATTTGACGTATATGTCGGTGATAGAATCTGCACACTTTCACGTCGGATTCATTTTAAGGTCAGTTATGATTACGTCTTTCATTGCATTGCGTTGTATGCTTGCCTGTTGCGAAATATCTTTCCGCAGTTGAAGTTGTTACATTTCTTCCTAGTCTGAATTTGCTTCTTGTTGTTAAATTCAACTTGTTTGTCAGGTTAACGTTAAAATTATCATACGTAATATGGCAGACGTATTCGTTCCTTTCATCCATTACCACTAGTAGTCAGTGGGAGATGGAATGAAGAATTGAGTTATGAAAAACAGGTGTATCTCTGTATAAGAAATAAATAAATAAATAAATAAAAACTTTGTATAGTGAATAAAACAAATTTCCTTCTAACTTATCCTACAAAGGTTACATTGGCCGCATTATTTGGCAGTTTAAGTCTAAGTGAAACACAGTGATAAAGATTTAGAGTGAAATTAACAGTTTAACTGCTGATTCTGTTAAAATGATGTAAAATAAATCATTTGATCATACTCTATCAACATCATAAAAATGTTGATCAAAGAATATCGTTAGCTTAGCGGCTGCCTTTATTGAAGGCTTTATAAATGCCCTTCTGTTTTGACTCATCAGCTGCTTAAATGCCACAATAATCATAGTGAACAGTGCTACGAAAAAAGACCCTGATGAGAACATAACTGTCGAATGAAAGATCAAGGAGTCCACCAAGCTGCATAGTCGGCTTTGTAAGCCTTAATCGCCTTGAACCCAAAACCCTATTATAATGAGGATGCGTCTGTTATTTAGGGTAATTCAGATCTTATTTGACAAGTCTGATACAATTATATCTGAATTATGATGGTTCACGATTAGCCGGTGTGCTGTTCACGAGTCGATGGGCCTGCTTCGCAATTAAACTGCCTAGTTTAGCTTTCCTCACTCACGTAGCCTTCTCTCCGCGAATCCACAGCGGCCCCTTTGAATCACCATTCTCTTAGCTCTTATCTTTTTTATTGTTTCTTCTATCACAATTCTCTTAACTCTTATCTTTTTTATTATTTCTTCTATCACAATTCTCTTAACTCTTATCTTTTTTATTTTTCTTCTATCACCATTCTCTTAAATCTATCTTTTTTATTGTTCTTCTATCACAATTCTCTTAACTCTTATCTTTTTTATTGTTTCTTCTATCACAATTCTCTTAACTCTTATCTTTTTTATTGTTTCTTCTATCACAATTCCCTTAACTCTTATCTTTTTTATTGTTTCTTCTATCACAATTCCCTTAACTCTATCTTTTTTTATTGTTTCTTCTATCACAATTCTCTTAACTCTTATCTTTTTTATTGTTCTTCTATCACAATTCTCTTAACTCTATCTTTTTTTATTGTTTCTTCTATCACAATTCTCTTAACTCTTATCTTTTTTATTGTTCTTCTATCACAATTCTCTTAACTCTATCTTTTTTATTGTTTCTTCTATCACAATTCTCTTAACTCTTTTTTTATTGTTTCTTCTATCACCATTCTCTTAACTCTATCTTTTTTATTGTTTCTTCTATCACAATTCTCTTAACTCTATCTTTTTTATTGTTCTTCTATCACAATTCTCTTAACTCTATCTATTTTAATGTTTCTTCTATCACAATTCTCTTAACTCTATCTTTTTTATTGTTCTTCTATCACAATTCTCTTAACTCTATCTTTTTTATTGTTTCTTCTATCACAATTCTCTTAACTCTATCTTTTTTATTGTTTCTTCTATCACAATTCTCTTAACTCTATCTTTTTTATTGTTTCTTCTATCACAATTTTCTTAACTCTTATCTTTTTTATTGTTTCTTCTATCACAATTCTCTTAACTCTATCTTTTTTATTGTTTCTTCTATCACAATTCTCTTAACTCTATCTTTTTTATTGTTCTTCTATCACAATTCTCTTAACTCTATCTTTTTTATTGTTTCTTCTATCACCATTCTCTTAACTCTATCTTTTTTATTGTTTCTTCTAGCACAATTCTCTTAACTCTTATCTTTTTTATTGTTCTTTTATCACCATTCTCTTAACTCTCTTTTTTATTGTTTCTTCTATCACAATTCTCTTAACTCTATCTTTTTTATTGTTTCTTCTATCACAATTCTCTTAACTCTATCTTTTTTATTCAGTTTCTTCTATCACAATTCTCTTAACTCTATCTTTTTTATTGTTTCTTCTATCACAATTCTCTTAACTCTTATCTTTTTTATTGTTCTTCTATCACAATTCTCTTAACTCTTATCTTTTTTATTGCTTCTTCTATCACAATTCTCTTAACTCTATCTTTTTTATTGTTCTTCTATCACAATTCTCTTAACTCTTATCTTTTTTATTGTTCTTCTATCACAATTCTCTTAACTCTTATCTTTTTTATTGTTTCTTCTATCACAATTCTCTTAACTCTTATCTTTTTTATTGTTCTTCTATCACAATTCTCTTAACTCTTATCTTTTTTATTGTTTCTTCTATCACAATTCTCTTAACTCTTATCTTTTTTATTGTTTCTTCTATCACAATTCTCTTAACTCTTATCTTTTTTATTGTTCTTCTATCACAATTCTCTTAACTCTTATCTTTTTTATTGTTTCTTCTATCACAATTCTCTTAACTCTATCTTTTTTATTGTTCTTCTATCACAATTCTCTTAACTCTTATCTTTTTTATTGTTTCTTCTATCACAATTCTCTTAACTCTTATCTTTTTTATTGTTTCTTCTATCACAATTCTCTTAACTCTTATCTTTTTTATTGTTCTTCTATCACAATTCTCTTAACTCTTATCTTTTTTATTGTTCTTCTATCACAATTCTCTTAACTCTTATCTTTTTTATTGTTTCTTCTATCACAATTCTCTTAACTCTTATCTTTTTTATTGTTTCTTCTATCACAATTCTCTTAACTCTATCTTTTTTATTGTTTCTTCTATCACAATTCTCTTAACTCTATCTTTTTTATTGTTCTTCTATCACAATTCTCTTAACTCTATCTTTTTTATTGTTTCTTCTATCACAATTCTCTTAACTCTATCTTTTTTATTGTTTCTTCTATCACAATTCTCTTAACTCTTATCTTTTTTATTGTTCTTCTATCACAATTCTCTTAACTCTTATCTTTTTTATTGTTCTTCTATCACAATTCTCTTAACTCTATCTTTTTTATTGTTTCTTCTATCATAATTCTCTTAACTCTTATCATTTTTATTGTTTCTTCTATCACAATTCTCTTAAATCTATCTTTTTTATTGTTTCTTCTATCACAATTCTCTTAACTCTATCTTTTTTATTGTTTCTTCTATCACAATTCTCTTAACTCTATCTTTTTTATTGTTTCTTCTATCACAATTCTCTTAACTCTATCTTTTTTATTGTTTCTTCTATCACAATTCTCTTAACTCTATCTTTTTTATTGTTTCTTCTATCACAATTCTCTTAACTCTTATCTTTTTTATTGTTTCTTCTATCACAATTCTCTTAACTCTATCTTTTTTATTGTTTCTTTTATCACAATTCTCTTAACTCTATCTTTTTTATTGTTTCTTCTATCACAATTCTCTTAACTCTATCTTTTTTATTGTTCTTTTATCACAATTCTCTTAACTCTATCTTTTTTATTGTTTCTTCTATCACAATTCTCTTAACTCTATCTTTTTTATTGTTTCTTCTATCACAATTCTCTTAACTCTTATCTTTTTTATTGTTTCTTCTATCACAATTCTCTTAACTCTTATCTTTTTTATTGTTCTTCTATCACAATTCTCTTAACTCTTATCTTTTTTATTGTTTCTTCTATCACAATTCTCTTAACTCTATCTTTTTTATTGTTCTTCTATCACCATTCTCTTAACTCTTATCTTTTTTATTGTTTCTTCTATCACAATTCTCTTAACTCTATCTTTTTTATTGTTCTTCTATCACAATTCTCTTAACTCTTATCTTTTTTATTGTTTCTTCTATCACAGTTCTCTTAACTCTATCTTTTTTATTGTTCTTCTATCACAATTCTCTTAACTCTTATCTTTTTTATTGTTCTTCTATCACAATTCTCTTAACTCTATCTTTTTTATTGTTCTTCTATCACAATTCTCTTAACTCTTATCTTTTTTATTGTTCTTCTATCACAATTCTCTTAACTCTATTTTTTTATTGTTTCTTCTATCACAATTCTCTTAACTCTATCTTTTTTATTGTTTCTTCTATCACAATTCTCTTAACTCTATCTTTTTTATTGTTTCTTCTATCACAATTCTCTTAACTCTATTTTTTTATTGTTTCTTCTATCACAATTCTCTTAACTCTTTTTTTATTGTTTCTTCTATCACAATTCTCTTAACTCTATCTTTTTTATTGTTTCTTCTATCACAATTCTCTTAACTCTATCTTTTTTATTGTTCTTCTATCACAATTCTCTTAACTCTATCTTTTTTATTGTTTCTTCTATCACAATTCTCTTAACTCTTATCTTTTTTATTGTTTCTTCTATCACAATTCTCTTAACTCTTATCTTTTTTATTGTTTCTTCTATCACAATTCTCTTAACTCTATCTTTTTTATTGTTCTTCTATCACAATTCTCTTAACTCTATCTTTTTTATTGTTTCTTCTATCACAATTCTCTTAACTCTATCTTTTTTATTGTTCTTCTATCACAATTCTCTTAACTCTATCTTTTTTATTGTTTCTTCTATCACAATTCTCTTAACTCTATTTTTTTTACTGTTTCTTCTATCACAATTCTCTTAACTCTATCTTTTTTATTGTTTCTTCTATCACAATTCTCTTAACTCTATCTTTTTTATTGTTTCTTCTATCACAATTCTCTTAACTCTTATCTTTTTTATTGTTTCTTCTATCACAATTCTCTTAACTCTTATCTTTTTTATTGTTTCTTCTATCATAATTCTCTTAACTCTTATCTTTTTCAATCAGTTTCTTCTCAGCGTGGATCTAACAACGGTTACGGCTCGGTTCCCATCCTCCCCTTCTCTGCTCACGTTGGCCTCCCTTCCACGCTCACCCCTCCCGTCACCGTTGCCAGACCCTGTAAGCCTAAACACCATGAAATCCCCGAGGTATTTCTGGATAATACATCTGTGGAAACGGTCTTCAGGTCTTGACTATATCGGCTTAAAGAGGTCAGGGCGATCCCCGTAATCCTCCGACAAACTGTTTCACACTTTTAGACAAAACAAGAGAAGGGAGAGCAGAAAAAACACACGTGTGGGTTCCTCTCTTTATTTTTCAACTTGATCAGCATCATGTCTCGAAAGTGTCTCGCGATCGAAGAACAAATTGACAGATCTACGAACGCACTTACGCAGTTCATTCTGATTACACGGATGTCTCTCTGAAGAACGAAAGATCCAATGACTAAACCCACAGAAAGGTTGTAAAAGAACACGGAGAAGAACAAGTAAGTTTATGCTTGAATTAAGAGAAATAAAATTAGTTTTCTTCTACTAATGACGATGTTATCTCGATAAGAATAACAATGAAAAGGAAACATAGAACGATAATAAAAACATCAATAATATTAATGACGAAGATAATGATGATAACATAAATATTGATAATATTATCTAAGATAATCAATGACAGATAAGAATAATACAAAAAATAGTTATCGATTGTAATAAAAGGCTTTTCCTTTAATGATAAACAAGGCTTATTATGCACGGCAACTATTCTGCGACACGGAAACAGAGAGCGGTTAATAAACATTAATTACGAGGCAGTCTAGCCACACACACACACACACACACACACACACACACACACACACACACACACACACACACACACACACACACACACACACACACACACACACACACACACACACACACACACACATACTCACACACACACATACACACACTCATAGACACACATACACACACACACACACACACACACACACACACACACACACACATACACACACACACACACACACACACACACATACACACACACACACACACACACACACACATGCAATCAACAACGTTTGTGGCCATAAACGTTTACGACACACGTAGAAAACACTGGAAACCTTTCCTCATGCACGTAAGTTATTGTGTGATTTGCATTTCCCTAGTAACAGTACTTATTTCCTTATTTCTCCTTTTAACAGATTTGTCATTTAAATGGCAATGGTATTTATATGCGAGAGAATGAATTTTAGCCCTTATAGCCCATTCCATACGAGTTTATAGTCTCTCGCTTTTTATTTACTCGTTGGCAACTTCGCGTGTGATGTCTGAGGCTTCACTCCTGCATTATTTAATCTTGGACGAAGTGATGTCACTGTAGTTATGTTGTAAAATAATTTTTGTATGATGAAAGGAACGCTTGTAGAGCATGGTAAATACTTTTACTTAAAAGATTTCATAATGTTAGTTTACTGTGTAATCTTTAGTATATGTATCCTTATGGATTATGATTATAACCAGAATAGCATTATTTTATTACAAAACATTTAAAATTATAAAACGCCACTTCATGTTCGGTTACATAAGTTTATTTCGTTTTGTTTTTTGACAGTTAACGCAACATGTTGCATTTTATATAATTAAATGCTTTTATCATTTTTAAAAGATGGATATGACGATAAATCCTGTCCTGCTAAATTGTTTACTTTAATTTTGTATCTCGCAACATGTCTCTGTCTTGTTTAATGTTTTCCTTGACCTCCTGTCTACATATTTACAATTCCACTATTGCTAGCCTTATATAACAGTTTGAGTTCATTTTGGAACAGTATCAATGACCCATATTATTCTCATGTTTCTATAAAGAACTTTTTATCTGTTTTCTATGTCAGTTCAAATGTCATATCCTGTTTTAAAATCGCTGGGATGTGAGAAGCTCTTAATTATGCCATGACCGGAACCACTAGCAGGTATTTTTGACACTGTAAAGAATTATATATATATTCTATCTAGGTAAGAATCATACTTATGAATTCTGACAATCCTGGTTTTACGTGCACAGTGTTTTCAATTCCCATGGCGTTGGAAAACTCATTAGCGTTTTGTTATTCTGTCAAAACAATCCTCCATTATTGCAATATGTTTGCAATATCCGGCTGTGGCTATATTTGCACTATATCTAAAATAGTAAAGGATATTACTATGACCTGACTTTCAACGCTTCTTCCTTGGATATGTACCCGTATGTTGCTATACTTAGCGGGGACTGTTGCAGTGCCAAGCTTAGAATATAGACAGGGATAAAAAAGAATAAAAAAAAGGTATTTTAGTTGCCTATGAATTTATATGTTTTCGTAATAAAATGTTTTATCACATCGTTAAGAGTTTTTTTTCCCCATGAGTGTCAGTCTTCGTTCTAAAGACATTTTCAGTTTTATTTTATTTTCCACGATGTCCACCTTCAATCTTTTTCAAAACCATTTTCATTTCTGAATTACATTTTACCAAGCTCTGCCATTGGTTATTTCCATCCTTTGAGGATCTAGTTCACAAATTGTTCTAATTCTACGTATATTTCCTTCTCCGCCTCTCCTTTCTATCTCCTAATCGTATTTTTATTATCTCCATTCTCGTCTTTGCAATACACTTCAATTCCCATTCGCTTCCATTTGTGTTCATCCTTTACGTAAAAGTTTTTTCTTAAGGCGACCGTTTTGTGAATATTTCTGTTCATTTTTTTTTTCAATAACTACGTATGTTTGGGTATGATGATCATCTTTTTCTTCCCTTTTCTTGCACCTTTTTATTTCGTTTTGTCTCCTTCTCCTTCTTCGCCTCGCTTTCCTGTTTCGTTTCCTTCGTCTTGATATTCCAAAAGGATTCCTTCTTGTATTTTTTTTTTTTTAGCTCACTGTCTTCTTGACTTTGATTCATCTTCTGCATTTCTTCTTTATCGCGTCTTCTCTCCACACGCCGTTATTCCATTTCCTTCTATCCGTTTTTTTTTTTTTTTTTTTTTTTTTTTTTTTTTTTTTTTTTTTTTTTGCTGCATCTCTTGGTCTCTCCCTCAGTACTAATGGACGAGAAGTCTTTTTTCCTTGAAGACGTTGGCTTGATCTCCCTCATTAGCACCGGATTCTGCTAAATGATTAGTTCAGACGGTTTACAGCTTTTGATTTCTCCATTACGGATAAATGATATGCTGTAGCTGTATATAATGAACGATTTTAGTTCAGATTTACTATTCTCTTTCACGCGTTTTTACCATAACCATTTTCTTCATAGGACTAAAAAAAAAATAAAAAAAAAAATAAAAAAAAAAATAAAAAATTATCAGGATATTTCGGCATTTTTTATCAATATTACGCCTCATTTACTGGCATCCAACTGTGTCACTCGGCCGAGTTTTCAAGACATCAAAAAATCACTTCAAAATTCTATCAA
>NC_091573.1:3931838-3939338 GCF_042767895.1 Penaeus vannamei | reverse complement strand
GTGTGTGTGTGTGTGTGTGTGTGTGTGTGTGAGTGTGTGTGAGTGTGTGTGTGTGTGTGTGTGTGTGTATGTGTGCGTGTGTGTGTGTGTGTGGCCACAAGAATAGAGACGAAACCAAGATACTGATGATAATGACAAAAATAAAGTGTAGACGAGAGCAGGACATTGAAAATAGCACTTCATCCTGCATAACAGTAAAAGGATGAACAACAGTGCCTAGACTTCCCAGAGTAGCAAGACGTTTCCCCCCTACTAAAAGTCCCCAGAGTTAAAGAAGACCATCGGAGCGCCGCTGTCCCAGAGCGAGGCTAAGCTGTCAGCTGTGCACATGAAAGGGCTTTCGTCTCGACTGCGCCAAAGTTAGCATCATACGCTCAGCTGCATTCCCTAAACAGCTGGAGAAGATAAGAGACGGTACTTCCCTGGCTCCTTTGGTCCTAGGATGGGGAGTATATCAAGCCTCTTGCTTTGCCGGGGAAGTCTCAGCCCCGCAAATTAAATGCAAATGTGTACACACTCTGCTGACGAAGGTTGGAGATAGCGGAGTACGGGAACCCCCTCAGTGGCCGGGAAAGACAGGGAACTGATTTGATACGATCTGCTCAGTCGCCTCAGATATAACTCAGCGCCCATGGCTTTGTGTCCAGGGAGAGCAAGTCTACCCGGTTGATGCCATTGTAGACCTGCCCTCAAATCTGCAGTCAGACCTACGTAATCATAGGTCAACATCTGTGCGCGCTATAAGATTCAAATTCCGGATTAAAGGTTAATCCAAATCCACAGTGCTTGCGCAGGTGGAAGACACACTGCCAGACGCACGAGTCAATGCGACTATCAACAAATCTGCTCTGCGGGTACTTGTGTAGTGTAGCAACTAACAGCCACCATCTTTGAGTTTCATATCACACACTATTGTTGAGAACGAGACTTTTGCCATAGAGAGAGAGAGAGAGAGAGAAAGAAAGAAAGAAAGAAAGAAAAACATATATATATATATATATATATATATATATATATATATATATATATATATATATATAGACATATAGTAGTATTATATCATGAAGATATGTATATGTGCAACTACAAATAAATACATCTACATGGCTTCAAAAACCCTTTGACTTTTATAGGCAACTGAACTAAAGGTGTCAAAATTCCCGCAACATCAGTATATTTTTGCGGGAGAGTTTTGTCTCGGAGAGTTTTTTCTCGTGAGTGACCGCGGGGTAAGGCATATTTTTCAGGATTTTGTTATCGAGGAATATGATAAAAAAAAAAAAAAAATTCCACGTAATTTTGAAGTCATTGTGGTATAAATATTTAAGAAGTCTTATCATTTTATTATATTGTTTTATTATTTTATTATTATATTATATTATATATATATATATATATAAAATATAAGAATAAATGAATAAGAAATTTGAATCTGAAACCTAACCGTGATTTTATTAAAAGCTTTCTCCTTTAATCTATTGATATATTACATAAGTTGGGAGTGTTTTTCCAACCTGGATATAACACTGCCTTTTGTGTTTTGTAAACTCAGGAATTCTTTGTGGGATTTTATTTTCGTATTTCTTTTCACTGAAAGTTGAGTATTCCACAACTTATAAATATATATGTTGAATTTTCACACACGTCATTAACACGAAAATGTCAGAATTTGTTTCATAACTGCCTCTAATAAACATTAACTGGCAACTCAACTCCATCTCTTCTATGGAGATAATGAGGTCATTACGTATCAATAGATGATTGGTGGGATTAACTAGCTCGTTCTGCGCATGTCCAGGATTAAATTTTGAGCTTAAAAGATAATGCAGGTCCGGAGGTGAATTAAAAGAATTAAAAGAGATCTGGATTAAACTTTAATTAATACTGGATTAACTCATATGTGCCGTAAGAGATAATCCAGTATTAATGTTTAATCCAGACGTACAGAAATTGCCCATAGAAACCAGCCGATCTACTTTTGATAGATACATACACACACACATACACACAGTTACGTACATAGATGCACGCATACATGTATATAGATACACGCACATATGCATACATATATACATACGTACATACAAAAAGGCATAAACACATATACATAACACAAACGCCTTGATGCACCACCATAGTTAAACTGCCCTATTATTCTATGATCTGGCCTGTTCTTGGAGTACAAATCCAGGTCGTGGCTTCCTCCGATGTGATATAATATAATATAACTTAATATAATATAATATAATATATAATATAACTTAATAGTGATCATTCGCCATGGTTCAGTCAGCGAATAACTCGTTCTTTCCAGGGAAGGTGCAGTTGGAAAAGCGAGGTCCTGGTGATTTATAGGGTAATAGGTATCACTTAAAGGGATAACCAGTACGTAAATAAAGGGTGTGTAATTAGGTGCGATTTTTTCTTTCTTTCTTCTTTTCTTTTCTTTTCTTTTCTTTTCTTTTCTTTTCTTTTCTTTTCTTTTCTTTTCCTTTCTTTTCTTTTCTTTTCTTTTCTTTTCTTTTCTTTTTTTTTCTTTTCTTTTCTTTTCTTTTCTTTTCTTTTGTTTTCTTTTCTTTTCTTTTCTTTTCTTTTCTTTCTTTCTTTCTTTCTTTCTTTTTCTTTCTTTCTTTCTTTCCTTTTTTTTTTTCTTTTTTTTTTGAGGTGGCGGTTCCAAGTTCATTGAGAAATGAATAAATTGAATAAATATTTATTCGCTTATCATTTCCTGCCTTTTCAAATTGCTCATTATGTGCATAAGACGTCTGCTATAGCCAATTACGAAACAACCAGCACCACCACTAATCTGGTAGTGACGTCAAACGTTGTGTTCTTCGGACCCGTGGCCATGATATTGTGCGAGAGTGAATTGTATTTGTTAAGCGTGAATTGTACATCAGAAAAGACGTATTGTGTTCCGTTAATGAGCGGAGAAGAGAATGGACCATCACATGCAACAGCCATTGTCCCAATCTAAGTCATCAGTCGATTTTAATAAGAAGTTATTGTCCTCAGTGTATATTAAATCTCTTGAGTACTATTAATTTTGTAAGAAATGTCAACATCAAAAGTTGAGGGACGATTTTGTATACATGTGTACATCTACTCCCCACACATACACGCACACCCATATACGAGTATATATATATATATATATATATATATATATATATATATATATATATATATATATATATATATATAACCTCTCCGATGGTGACCCTCACTGTTGCAGGCAGGTAATTTATATATTTATATAGATGTGTATATATATGTATATATATATATATATATATATATATATATATATATATATATATATATATATATATATATATATATATAATCATACTTATACATAGATATATATGTGTGTGAGTAAGTGTGTGTGTATGTGACAAGAAATTTAAAGGCCAGATAATCAGAAACATTTTGAATATTTTTTCACATCCAATAATCATCATCAGTATGCGCCTTTCGCAAGTTCTTTTGTTCCCTTTTAGACACATCATGAATAGTTTTACTTACTGAATATAAAAACACTTTTAAGGTTTCATTCATTCTGCTGTACGTGACAAACATTGCCTGGGTGCGTTGTCAAATCTACGAAATATTGTTGTTCTTATGTTTTGTAATTTGAATGGTTATACATTCTGATATAATTTCCTCAGTCGGATTTCCTTCAAGTTGTAGAAAATTGTAAAATTATTTCAAGCAATTACAGTCATCCTAACATCGTAACTCACGGAATATTACTTACTACACAGGTACATCCAGATAAAAATTGTCACCTCCAGACTCGAGGTGTACCTGTTGGGAATGTCCGCAACTGTACTTATAATCGTGTGTACGTGTGTGTGTGTGTGTGTGTGTGTGATTGTATGTGTATGTGCGTGCCTGTGTGCGTTTGTGCTTGTGTTTATGTGTGTGCTTGTATGTGCGTGCGTGTGTGTGTGTGTGTGCGCTTGTATGTGCGTGTGTGTGTGTGTGCGCTTGTATGTGCGTGCGCGCGTGGGTGTGTGTGTGTGTGTGTGTGTTTGTATACGTATGTGTGTGATTGTATGTGTATGTGCGCGCGTGGGTGTGTGTGTGTGTGTGTGTGTGCTTGTATGTGTATGTGTGTGATTGTATGTGTGTGTGCATGTCTGTGTGTGTGTGTGTGATGTAATAAGGTCAGCACTCTCCCCGCACACATTCAGACGAGCAAATGATAATGGACAGAACCATAAGCCCAAACAGACGGCAATAGAAAAAAAATATATATGTATAAATATAAACATAATAACCAGGCCAGAATTCCTTCTCTGGGGGAAAAAGATAACATCTCTGCGAAAATTATGTTAAGGACGAATACAGGAAGACACTCACTCTTACCCCGCAGCTGCAGACTGGCTCTTAAATCGCAAAAAAAAAGAGAGAGAAGGATGCTTGGGGTGTGAGCAAAGACAGCATCCACCATCCGTGACAGAGGAATGGACCCCACTCGCTCATTTTGGCTTCAGTACTCGCGGCCTAAAATGTGCTTTGTTCTGCGTGTGTCCCGAGTAATTTGCCAGAAACTTTCATCTTTAGTTAGTTGCTATGCCCCGTGTAAATCAGTCTCTCTCTCTCTCTCTCTCTGTCTCTGTCTGTCTCTGTCTGTCTGTTTCTCTCTCTCTCTCGCTCTCTCTCTCTCTATGTCTGTCTGGTTCTCTCTCTCTCTCTCTCTGTCTCTGTCTGTCTCTGTCTGTCTGTTTCTCTCTCTCTCTCGCTCTCTCTCTCTCTATGTCTGTCTGGTTCTCTCTCTCTCTCTCTCTCTCTCTCTCTCTGTCTGTCTCTGTCTCTCTCTCTCTTTCTTTCTTTCCCTGCCTTTACTTTTCTCTCTCTCTCTCTCTCTCTCTCTCTCTCTCTCTCTCTCTCTCTCTCTCTCTCTCTCTCTCTCTCTCTCTCTCTCTCTCTCTCTCTCTCTCCCTCCCCCCCCCCCTCTCTCTCTCTCTCTCTCTCTCTCTCTCTCTCTCTCTCTCTCTCTCTCTCTCTCTCTCTCTCTCTCTCTCTCTCTCTCTCTCTCTCTCTCTCTCTCTCTCTCTCTCTCTCTCTCTCCTCTTTACTTCCAGTTAATATCCTGGTGATTATTGTGATAATGATTATGATAACAGGAATTATCATTATTGTTACTTTCTTCATTATTATTTTCAATATAGTTATTTCTACTGTTATCATTATCATTACCATTAATATTATCACCATTATTATTCTTATTATCAATATCATTGCTTTTATCATTCTTGTTATTCATAGTTGTTATCATAAATATTATTATCATTATAAATATCATTGTCGTTTCATTATACACATTACTATTGTTACTGATACTACTACTACTGCAACTACTGTCCATAATCATCCTCGTTACTGTTTCTATTTTCAAGTAAATCAACATGATTATTAATGGAGTGTGGGTGTATGAGTATTCCTTAACTTTTCTTCAGAAGTTGTAAGATCATTAAGCTAAGTTTCCAACAACATGCATATTAAGATGATGTGTTTTCATGTAAAGTTTTTGTTTTATTTTTCACCCTTAAATAGAGAGAGAGAGAGAGAGAGAGAGAGAGAGAGAGAGAGAGAGAGAGAGAGAGAGAGAGAGAGAGAGAGAGAGAGAGAGAGAGAGAGAGAGAGAGAGAGAGAGAGAGAGAGAGAGAGAGAGAGAGAGAGAGAGAGAGAGAAAGACAGAGAGCGAAAGACAGGGAGAGAGAGAGAGAGAGAGAGAGAGATGCTTTCCTATCAAAAAAAAAAAATAATAATAATAATAATACTTTCTAATACCTTAAGATACATAAAAACACATACAATCTTTCATCACAATCAAATAGAAACAAGTACAACCCTAGGCCTATTTCTCTGGCCTCGGGGATTTGGCAGACATATATACAAGACCCTCTAGTCTAATTATTGTATAAGTCCCTGAATCACCCGAGTTTCACCCAGATATGTCCGTCTGGTATCTTGACATTACTGAAAACTACAGACGGGAAAGTTTAGAGAAAGGAAAGTCACGCTCCAAAAAGCACAAAGTTGAGGTAGTGTCATAAAATGCGATGATCTAGTGTTGCCCAACCACTGTGAGGCTCTTTTTTGTCTATTTTCTTTACGCTGATAATAATAATAATAATAATAATAATAATAATAATAATCACAATAATAATAATAATAATAATAGCGATAAAGATGATAATAATGATAATAATAATATTGATAATGGTAGTAATGATAATGATAATGATAATATAATGATAATAATAATAACAACAACAACAAAACAATAATAATAATAACAATAATAATGATAATATTATTAATAATAATAATAATAATAATAATAATAATAATAGTATCAATAATAATAATAATAATAATAATAATAATAATAATAACAATAATGATAATAAAATAATAATAATAATAATAATAATAATAATAATAATAATAATCATCATCATCATCATCACACAAAAACAATAATAATAAAAGTAATGGATGTGTTAGGTCACACGGATTGGATATGATTGCTGTTGAAAAAAAAATCTATTAGTCTTATGCCTCTGTCGCCTTTGTAGTATCAAAAGCGTTACCGTTTTTATATTATCATCGCTGGTATTATTCTTATTAGTGTCATTACTATTAGCTTTATCACTTTTTTTTCGTTATTAGGGTAATTGTCATCATCATAATCATCGCTGTCATTATCACTATTATCATTCACATCGTCCCCATTATTCTCATTGCCATGATTATTACAGTTTTTGGTTTTATTTTTATTGTCATTATCAGTAACAACTCAGTTATTATTACCATCATAATAATTTTCATGTTTCCGTTTCCATAATCAATATGATTATCGTTAAAAATATCCGATTCACCATCAGTGGCATTACCATTACAATTGCACTTAGTTCATTCCTGTGAGTATTGACATGCTTATTACAACGCAGAACTTGTGAATGAAATATTTCATAACTTTACACTTCAAAGGGAGAAATTCCTGTCGAAGAATTAAAGTAGAATCGGACGTTAAATTATGAATAAAAATCGACTTGTATGCATCTCAGCAACCGAGATAAGCATTAGCATGTTAACTATATGCATTGATATGATGTAAAATGCCTTGGTGATGCTTTAAAGACGGGGCGAGGCTAGACTTGTGTTAAAGAAAACGGAGGGAGAGCCATGGTGAACTCGTCTAAATTTGTCGAAACACAATCGCAATTTCAATAAAAAAAAATATGACATGACAGAATCCTCAAATAAGACCTGAGTCATATTGAGAAAACAGTATACTTAAATCATCAAAACGAATGAATATCTAAAACTAAAAATATCACAGAAAACGTACTGCAGCTTTGGTAAACTTGTCCAAAATTATCAAAACGGGTATACATTCAAATCGAAAGCCATAAATACATAGAAATGGAAATAAAAGAATATGTACATCACCACATTTCAAATTAACAGGTATGCCCGGCA
>NC_091573.1:3919338-3926838 GCF_042767895.1 Penaeus vannamei | reverse complement strand
TCTTCACTTCGTTCGTTACAAAATCCCGTCATAGTGCTTCGCTTGTACTTGTGTCTGTTTTATTAACTATAACGAAATCTCCCTAAAGTTGTCATCACACTAGCACTTTTTCCGTCATTTTTTTTACAATTTTCTGAATTTTTGTTCATTTTTGAGCGAATTGTCGATTCTCTAGTCAGACGATAATGATCGTTTCCGTCTGAAAACCTTTCCGTCAACTTTTTCAGCCAAGCAAAGTCAAATCAAGAGCTATTATTCGAGAATGTTTGCATTTATGTTAAATAAAATTGTTTAAAAAATGACGGAAAAAGTGCTAGTGTGACACGGCCTTTAGTTTGTTATTTAGTCTTTTTCAAAATTTACCATTCCTCTTTCTCTTTATCGTATCTAGATGCCATTTTTGAAGGGCAGAACAATCAGAAAAATATTGTTTCAAAAGACAGTCAGGTGAACCATGGATGAAGAAAATATGTTCAACAGAAATGGGTCCTTCGAAGTGTGCATTTGCAAGTGAGTTCCTCTGCAAATTGGAGACTAAACACGAAAAAATAAAACATATACATAGCAAGCGCGTTTCAATCTGCATTGCAGTATTTAAGTTATCTGAGAGGTATTTGAAGGAAAACGAGTTTAACAAATCCTAATTTAATCTGGGAGAATTAACTCTTTTACATGCATTGATTAAAAAAAGTAATTTAGACATGCGAGCTGTTTGTCTGGGTATACCAATACTCTCTCTCTCTCTCTATCTATCTATCTATCTCTTTCTTTCTTTCTCTCTCTCTCTCTCTCTCTCTCTCTCTCTCTCTCTCTCTCTCTCTCTCTCTCTCTCTCTCTCTCTCTCTCTCTCTCTCTCTCTCTCTTTCTCTCATTCTCTCATTCTCTCATTCTCTCTTTCTCTCTTTCTCTCATTCTTTCTCATTCTCTCTCTCTCTCTCTCTCTCTCTCTCTCTCTCTCTCTCTCTCTCATTCTCTCATTCTCTCATTCTCTCATTCACTCATTCTCTCACTCTCTCACTCTCACTCTCTCTCTCTCTCTCTCTCTCTCTCTCTCTCTCTCTCTCTCTCTCTCTCTCTCTCTCTCTCTCTCTCTCTCTCTCTCTCTCTCTCTCTGTCTCTCTTTCTCTCTCTCTCTCTCTCTCTCTCTCTCTCTCTTTCTCTGTCTCTCTCTCTCTCTCTCTCTCTCTCTATCTCTCTCCCTCTCCTCTCCCTCTCCCTCTCCCTCTCCCTCTCCCTCTCCCTCGCTCTCGCTCTCGCTCTCGATCTATCTATTTTGAATTTTGAATTTTTTGTACGTTTGGTTCCCAATCACTGATTTTATTACAGTGTGAATTAATCCACCTGAAAGAAGTTTGGTGTAAAATGAATTTCACCACGAAGCTATGGATATGTGTGTATGTGTGTGTGTGTGTGTGTGTGTGTGTGTGTGTGTGTGTGTGTGTGTGTGTGTGTGTGTGTATGTATGTGTGTGTGTGTGTGTGTGCTTATGTGTGTATGTGTATATGTATATTTATATAAATATATAAATGCATATATATACACATACACACACACAGACACACAAAAACACACACATACACATATGCACAGACATACACACACACACTCACACATGTACGTGCGTATATATATTTATGTGTATGTGTGTGTGTGTGTGTGTGTGTGTGTGTGTGTGTGTGTGTGTGTGTGTGTGTGTACAGATTTATACATATATGTAAATGTGCATATATGTAAATAGAAAATATATTTATGTATACATACATACATACATACATATATACATATATATATATGTGTATATATATATATATATATATATATATATATATATATATATATATATATATATATGTACATGAAATGTTTTCTTATTAGCCCTTTTTCGACTCGGTTCATAAATTCTGACGTTGCGGCAACAAAAGGAGCCATGAATTCTTCATATTGTCATGTGCTTATTTTCTGTCTAACACATCTCAGATTTATGTATAACTGAAAAACAAACACGAAAATCTATGAAGAAACATTAGAATGTTTGTCTAATAATAGATATTTTGCTAAAGATTCCCAAGATGAGCATTAGGCATCGAACTCGTCTTTCAATGTGTGGCGCTCCAAGCTAATACACACTTAACAAACGACCAATTGCCTTTTTTCTAAAACGAACAACCATCGAGTATTAGTTAATTGTTCCTTTGCTCGTTATCAGTTTGTGTGTGTGTGAGTGTGTGTGTGTGTGTGTGTGTGTGTGTGTGTGTGTGTGTGTGTGTGTGTGTGTGTGTGTGTGTGCGTGTGTGTGTGTGTGTGTGTGTCCATATGAGAGTGTACAATACATCTTGCGTATGATTGTAAAAATTATTTTTGACTATTTTTTACCTCTGTACACCACCCCTTCGTATACTTATTTCAGAATATAAGATATTTTCTGGAATTTCATACACTTCTTACTGGCAATATCCGGTTAGGCTTAGTCACAGCTTCCAAAATCCCGCCAGTTACCCATAAAACAAACTGGCAGGACATGTTAGATTATCTAAAATCAATGCTGTTTAGTTATCTTTTTTTCACTAGGTTTGATCCAATTAATTCAAACCGTACGTAGCAGATATCGTACCCCCCCCCCCTCCACTGCTATTTCCCACTCATTCATGTTTGGTCCGTATCATTTGTGTTTTAGGTAGATTTTACTTGTAACTATATTAACTATCACGTGTTATTCAAACAGGTGTTAGGATAGAGAATATACTCGATTTATCGGACTAGCCACAGTCCAGTCTATCTGTTCTTTCCCTTGGCAAAGCCCAACACCTTACGTGTTATGGCTTCCCCAGTTCCAGGCTTAGGCATCTAAGCTTGTCCATCTAAATTTTTGACAAGGTATTGCTTTTTTGTTATTCTCCAGAGTTAGTAATATATCCTTATTGTTATTGGGCTCCAAATATAATAGTTATCCATAACACATTCTCTGTTACCGAAAGAAAATGAAGCTGTAGACTACGGGCTAACTATTAAGTAATATATTTTACAACAAGATAAATGATTACTGAATATATAATTATCATGATGAGTGTTATAACCTGGAATATATCATCCATACATATATCATGTGCACAATGTTATCATAATTTGTAATAATGGCAATGGTAACAGTTGATTGAGACTGTTTGCTGGGTACATTCAAACATATTTGCGCGCGCGCGCACACACACACACACACACACACACACACACACACACACACACACACACACACACATATATATATATATATATATATATATATATATATATATATATATACATATATATATATATATATATATATATATATATACATGTATATATATATATATATATATATATATATATATATATATATATATATATATATATATATATATATATACATATATATATATATATATATATATATATATATATATATGCGAGAATTTATGAATATGTCTGTGTGTGTGAGAGAGGAAGAATTACCATGTGAATCACACACACACACACACACACACACACACACACACACACACACACACACACACACATATATATATATATATATATATATATATATATATATATATATATATATATACATATATATATATATATATATATATATACATATATATATATATATATATATATATATATATATATATATATATATATATATATATATATATGCGAGAATTTATGAATATGTCTGTGTGTGTGAGAGAGGAAGAATTACCATGTGAATCACACTCGAGGAAATCACTGTACATTTTTTTCCTAAGAAAATCTTGCGCTTAAGCAGAAATTTTGCGGTACCTGGTTGCTCGTCGCGGAATCTCAACCCAGATTATAACCGGTATACATACGCCTGCAAAGGGCTATTGCAAGCGTTGCAGAGAACTGTGTGTGTGCGTGGAGCCATCCCCCGTCAAGAGGCACAGTTCGCAGCGTTGTAATGAAACGGGGACATCCCGCTGGATCCAAAGGTGCCGCCATCCCGTGACAATCAGTTGGCAGTGTTTACGACCAATTTGATTGCTTGTTT
This sequence comes from Penaeus vannamei, assembly GCF_042767895.1. Taxonomy (NCBI): domain Eukaryota; kingdom Metazoa; phylum Arthropoda; class Malacostraca; order Decapoda; family Penaeidae; genus Penaeus; species Penaeus vannamei. Next base: position 3,922,787 of record NC_091573.1, on the reverse strand, counting down.
CATTCCAGAACATGAATTGTGGTTGTGGACTGCAAGGTTCTTATGATAAAGATCATCTCTGTTGGTTCTGCCATTGCAAAGACTTTGTGTTGAAAGAGGACGAAGTTTACAGAGGCGGTGACGACAATTGGACACAGTCTGAGGGGAGCCATGACAAGGAAGATCAAAATAAAAAATGTTTCCTTACTAATTAATGTAGGAAGAGATAGCAATCGCATCCAGAAATCGTCCGTATTTTTTAGATAATAATACGAATGATATTCAACCAGTGTTGGAACTCGAAAGAATAAGATATACGTGATTATTTTTAAAAAATCAATCCCTTTATGGTATACTTGTAGTTCTTCTTGATAACTTTCATGGAACTGATACAGGTAAATCATGAAACACCATGGAGGAGAATTATTCTTAATGCACTGGACTTTTAACTAACTGGGACGGCATCACAATTTTAAAGTGCATTAGTTTTTGCATTCATCTCCGCTCTTTGAAAGCGACCATGTTAGAAGCTGCATAAAAAAGGTAAATACTTTTTTTCTCTCTCGCAGAGGCGGTTGCTGAAAAGCTTTCAGGGATTTTGCAATAAAGAATGTCTCTCGATCTCTCACTCTGTCAGACGCGTTTGTCGGAGGGAAAGACACGCCAGTCGAGGAGAGAGAGGCTTGCGAATGGTGGAAAAAAACGTAATTCTATGAGCATTTATATATATATATATATATATATATATATATATATATATATATATATATATATATATATATATATATATATATATATATATATATATATATATATATATATATATATACTGCACTTTTGGGGTTATTTGCGACTACTTGAATGGCGTGACACACACACTCACATACACGCACACACACACACACACACACAGGCGCGCAAATATGCATATATATACATATATATATATATATATATATATATATATATATATATATATATATATATATAAACACACATATACATATGCATACACACACAAACACAATTAAACACACGCACAGACACACATGTACACGCAAGCACACACACACATATATATATGTACATATATGTATGTATGTATGTGTGTGTGTGTGTGCGCACACACACACACACACACACACACACACACACATAAACCCACGCGCAAGCAAACGACTCTGCAAATCGCCGTTTCCTCCCCGCCGTGAGAGCCAAACGACGAGCTTCTCAGGCCAGAACCGGTTCGCCCGTTCCTCCGCCTTCAAGAGCAGCGGCACGAGGGCGGCGCGCGTGGCTTCCGTCCCTCCTCCGCCTCGGCGACGGGGCTCACGTCCCTCCAAGCACGTGCGAGAGGAATATTGATCCCGACGAGGCCCCTTAAATGCTTATTTCGTTACCGCGGGCCGTCTTTTCCCACCGCAAGCCCTCGGCTCCGCACACTGGCTTCCGCGTCGATGGGTTCCAGATGGGCGATCCGGATGCGGTGTGTGTTATTCCTTGCTTTCTATATCCTGCAGGATGAAAGAGCGGACTTTATCGGGATATCAGCGAGGTCGCGGAAATAATCAAAAATTTATTTCCTGTTCTATTTGAAACGGTCAGAAGCAGAAACTGATATTTCCAGTAAAATAAAACATGGTCTTTACATCATGTAGTTCCACAAAGTCAATGATATCAGTTTTCATGAATACCTTTTGGAACGGTAAAGTCGATTTTTGTTATTCTTATTATTTTATTATGTTATTCTTATTATTTTATTATGTTATTCTTATTATTTTATTATGTTATTCTTATTTTTTTATTATGTTATTCTTATTTTATTATGTTATTCTTATTTTATTGTTATTCTTATTATTTTATTATGTTATTCTTATTATTTTATCATGTTATTGTTATTATTTTATTATGTTATTGTTATTATTTTATTCTTATGTTATTATTATTTTATTATGTTATTCTTATTATTTTATTCTTATGTTATTCTTATTATTTTATTCTTATGTTATTCTTATTATTTTATTCTTATGTTATTCTTATTATTTTATTCTTATGTTATTCTTATTATTTTATTCTTATGTTATTCTTATTATTTTATTCTTATGTTATTCTTATTATTTTATTCTTATGTTATTCTTATTATTTTATTCTTATGTTATTCTTATTATTTTATTCTTATTATTTTATTCTTACGTTATTCTTATTATTTTATTATGTTATTCTTATCATTTTATTCTTATGTTATTCTTATTATTTCAACATCTGTGCAATCAGAAATAAATTCACAGTACGAAAGGATACCCTCGTGGACCACAGTGCAAATTGCAAGCAGTCGTGATGGTGGAGAAGGAGGTGGAGGTGGAGGTGGTGGTGGTGGTGGGGGTGGTGGAGGTGATGCATGGGGGTGGTGGAGAAGGAGGTGGAGGAGGTGGGGGTGGTGGTAGGGGGTGGTGGAGGTGGTGGTGGTGGAGAATGAGGTGGAGGTGGAAGTGGTGGGGGTGAAGTGGAGGTGGAAGTGGTGGTGGTGGGGGGTGGTGGAAGTGGTGGTGGTGATATGGTGGAGAAGGAGGTGGAGGTGGAAGTGGTGGTGATGGTGGAGAAGGAGGTGGAGGTGGAGGGTGGTGGTGATGTGGTGGAGAAGGAGGGGTGGAGGTGGAGGTGGTGGTGGGGGTGGTGGAGGTGGAAGTGGTGGTGGTGATGGTGGAGGAAGGAGGTGGAGGGGAGTGGAGGTGGTGGTGGTGGTGGGGGTGGGGGTGGTGGAGGTGGAAGTGGTGGTGATGATGGTGGAGAAGAGGAGGGTGGAGGTGGAGGTGGTGGTGGTGGGGGTGGTGGAGGTGGAAGTGGTGGTGGTGATGGTGGAGAAGGAGGTGGAGGTGGAGGTGGTGGTGGTGGGTGGGGGGTGGTGGAGGTGGAAGTGGTGTAGAGTGAAATGGGAATTGGTGGAGAAGGAGGTGGAGGAGTGGTGGTGGTGGGTGGTGGGGGTGGTGAGGTGGAAGTGGTGGTGGTGGTGGGTGGAGAAGGAGGTGGAGGTGGAGGTGGTGGTGGTGGTGGGGGTGGTGGAGGTGGCGGTGGTGGTGGTGATGTGGTGGAGAAGGAGGTGGAGGTGGTGGTGGTGGTGGTGGGGGTGGTGGAGAGTGGAAGTGGTAGGTGGTGGTGGTGGAGAAGGAGGTGGAGGTGGAATTGGTGGTGGTGGTGGTGGTGGGGGTGGAAGTGGTGGTGGTGATGGTGGAGAAGGAGGTAGGAGGTGGAAGGTGGAGGTGGTGGTGGTGGTGGTGGGGGTGGTGGAGGTGGCGGTGGTGGTGGTGATGGTGGAGAAGGAGGTGGAGGCTGGAGGTGGAGGTGGTGGTGGTGGTGGTGGGGGTGGTGGAGGTGGTGGGGGTGGTGGAGGTGGAAAGTGGTGAAGATGGTGATGGTGGAGAAGGAGGTGGAGGTGGAGGTGGAGGTGGTGGTGGTGGTGGTGGTGGTGGAGG
>NC_091573.1:3914338-3916838 GCF_042767895.1 Penaeus vannamei | reverse complement strand
AGGGTGGAGGTGGAGGTGGTGGTGGTGGTGGTGGTGGTGGAGGTGGAAAGTGGTGGTGGTGATGGTGGAGAAGGAGGTGGAGGTGGAGGTGGAGGTGGAGGTGGTGGTGGTGGTGGTGGGGGTGGTGGAGGTGGAAGTGGTGGTGGTGATGGTGGAGGGGAAAGGGAGGGTGGAGGTGGAGGTGGAGGTGGTGGTGGTGGTGGTGGGGGTGGTGGAGGTGGTGGGGGGTGGTGGAGGTGGAAGTGGTGGTGGTGATGGTGGAGAAGGAGGTGGAGGTGGAGGTGGAGGTGGTGGTGGTGGTGGTGGTGGTGGAGGTGGAAGTGGTGGTGGTGATGGTGGAGAAGGAGGTGGAGGTGGAGGTGGTGGTGGTGGAGAAAGTGGAGGTGGAGGTGGTAATGGTGGGGTGTGGTGGAGGTGGAAGTGGTGGTGGTGATGTGGTGGAGAAGGAGGTGGAGGTGGTGGTGATGGTGGAGAAGGAGGTGGGGAGAGGTGGAGAGTGGAGGAGGTGGTGGTGGAGGTGGTGGAGGTGGGAAGTGGTGGTGGTGATGGTGGAGAAGGAGGTGGAGGTGGTGGTGGTGATGGTGGAGAAGGAGGAGTGGAGGTGGAGGTGGTGGTGGTGGGGGTGGTGGAGGTGGAAGTGGTGGTGGTGATGGTGGAGAAGGAGGTGGAGGTGGAGGTGGTGGGGGTGGTGGAGGTGGAAGTGGTGGTGGTGATGGTGGAGAAGGAGGTGGAGGTGGAGGTGGAGGTGGTGGGGGTGGTGGAGGTGGAAGTGGTGGTGGTGATGGTGGAGAAGGAGGTGGAGGTATATCATTTTTCTCCTAGTGTTATTTGTTCCTCTGGCTACGGATATGCACTGTAATTGTGTTTGTCGTCGTCCTGCGCTTTCCTCCTGAGAAAACGGCCTCCTCAACATCTTGCAGGTGAATTTGCCTCCTCCACGTCTTGCAGGTGAATTTGCCTCCTCCACGTCTTGCAGGTGAATTTGCCTCCTCCACGTCTTGCAGGTGAATTTGCCTCCTCCACGTCTTGCAGGTGAATTTGCCTCCTCAACATCTTGCAGGTGAATTTGCCTCCTCCACGTCTTGCAGGTGAATTTGCCTCCTCCACGTCTTGCAGAGTGGTGCCTCCTCAACATCTTACAGGTGGAATTTGCCTCCTCCGTCTTGCAGGTGGTGCCTCCTCAACATCTTGCAGGTGAATTTGCACTCCTCCACGTCTTACTGAGTGAATTGCCTCCTCCATCCTTTTTTTGCAGGTGGTGCCTCCTCCACGTCTTGCAGGTGAATTTGCCTCCTCCACGTCTTGCAGGTGAATTTGCCTCCTCCACGTCTTGCAGGTGAATTTGCCTCCTCCACGTCTTGCAGGTAATTTGCCTCCTCCCCACGTCTTGCAGGTGAATTTGCCTCCTCCACGTCTTGCAGGTGGTGCCTCCTCCACGTCTTGCAGGTGAATTTGCCTCCTCCACGTCTTGCAGGTGAATTTGCCTCCCTCCACGTCTTGCAGGTGACTTGCCTCCTCCACGTCTTGCAGGTGAATTTGCCTCCTCCACGTCTTGCAGGTGACTTTGCCTCCTCCACGTCTTGCAGGTGACTTTGCCTCCTCCACGTCTTGCAGGTGAATTTGCCTCCCTCCACGTCTTGCAGGTGAACTTTGCCTCCTCCCACGTCTTGCAGGTGACTTTGCCTCCTCCACGTCTTGCAGGTGACTTTGCCTCCTCCACGTCTTGCAGAGTGAATTTGCCTCCTCCACGTCTTGCAGGTGAATTTGCCTCCTCCACGTCTTGCAGGTGACTTTGCCTCCTCCACGTCTTGCAGGTGACTTTGCCTCCACTCCACGTCTTGCAGGTGAATTTGCCTCCTCCACGTCTTGCAGGTGACTTTGCCTCCTCCACGTCTTGCAGGTGAATTTGCCTCCTCCACGTCTTGCAGGTGAATTTGCCTCCTCCACGTCTTGCAGGTGGTACCTCCTCCACGTCTTGCAGGTGTTTGCCTCCTCCACGTCTTGCAGGTAAATTTGCCTCCTCCACGTCTTGCAGGTGACTTTGCCTCCTCCACGTCTTTGCAGGTGACTTTGCCTCCTCCACGTCTTGCAGGTGGTGCCTCCTCCACGTCTTGCAGGTGACTTTTGCCTCCTCCACGTCTTGCAGGTGAATTTGCCTCCTCCTTCCACGTCTTGCAGGTGACTTTGCCTCCTCCACGTCTTGCAGGTGACTTTGCCTCCTCCACGTCTTGCAGGTGGTGCCTCCTCCACGTCTTGCAGGTGAATTTGCCTCCTCCACGTCTTGCAGGTGACTTTTGCCTCCTCCACGTCTTGCAGGTGAATTTGCCTCCTCCACGTCTTGCAGGTGAATTTGCCTCCTCCACGTCTTTGCCACAGGTGAACTTGCCTCCTCCACGTCTTGCAGGTGGTGCCTCCTCCACGTCTTGCAGGTGAATTTGCCTCCTCCACGTCTTGCAGGTGAATTTGCCTCCTCCACGTCTTGCAGGTGAATTTGCCTCCT
>NC_091573.1:3876947-3889447 GCF_042767895.1 Penaeus vannamei | reverse complement strand
CCACGTCTTGCAGGTGAATTTGCCTCCTCCACGTCTTGCAGGTGAATTTGCCTCCTCCACGTCTTGCAGGTGAATTTGCCTCCTCCACGTCTTGCAGGTGAATTTGCCTCCTCCACGTCTTGCAGGTGAATTTGCCTCCTCCACGTCTTGCAGGTGAATTTGCCTCCTCCACGTCTTGCAGGTGAATTTGCCTCCTCCACGTCTTGCAGGTGAATTTGCCTCCTCCACGTCTTGCAGGTGAATTTGCCTCCTCCACGTCTTGCAGGTGAATTTGCCTCCTCCACGTCTTGCAGGTGAATTTGCCTCCTCCACGTCTTGCAGGTGAATTTGCCTCCTCCACGTCTTGCAGGTGAATTTGCCTCCTCCACGTCTTGCAGGTGAATTTGCCTCCTCCACGTCTTGCAGGTGAATTTGCCTCCTCCACGTCTTGCAGGTGAATTTGCCTCCTCCACGTCTTGCAGGTGAATTTGCCTCCTCCACGTCTTGCAGGTGAATTTGCCTCCTCCACGTCTTGCAGGTGAATTTGCCTCCTCCACGTCTTGCAGGTGAATTTGCCTCCTCCACGTCTTGCAGGTGAATTTGCCTCCTCCACGTCTTGCAGGTGAATTTGCCTCCTCCACGTCTTGCAGGTGAATTTGCCTCCTCCACGTCTTGCAGGTGAATTTGCCTCCTCCACGTCTTGCAGGTGAATTTGCCTCCTCCACGTCTTGCAGGTGAATTTGCCTCCTCCACGTCTTGCAGGTGAATTTGCCTCCTCCACGTCTTGCAGGTGAATTTGCCTCCTCCACGTCTTGCAGGTGAATTTGCCTCCTCCACGTCTTGCAGGTGAATTTGCCTCCTCCACGTCTTGCAGGTGAATTTGCCTCCTCCACGTCTTGCAGGTGAATTTGCCTCCTCCACGTCTTGCAGGTGAATTTGCCTCCTCCACGTCTTGCAGGTGAATTTGCCTCCTCCACGTCTTGCAGGTGAATTTGCCTCCTCCACGTCTTGCAGGTGAATTTGCCTCCTCCACGTCTTGCAGGTGAATTTGCCTCCTCCACGTCTTGCAGGTGAATTTGCCTCCTCCACGTCTTGCAGGTGAATTTGCCTCCTCCACGTCTTGCAGGTGAATTTGCCTCCTCCACGTCTTGCAGGTGAATTTGCCTCCTCCACGTCTTGCAGGTGAATTTGCCTCCTCCACGTCTTGCAGGTGAATTTGCCTCCTCCACGTCTTGCAGGTGAATTTGCCTCCTCCACGTCTTGCAGGTGAATTTGCCTCCTCCACGTCTTGCAGGTGAATTTGCCTCCTCCACGTCTTGCAGGTGAATTTGCCTCCTCCACGTCTTGCAGGTGAATTTGCCTCCTCCACGTCTTGCAGGTGAATTTGCCTCCTCCACGTCTTGCAGGTGAATTTGCCTCCTCCACGTCTTGCAGGTGAATTTGCCTCCTCCACGTCTTGCAGGTGAATTTGCCTCCTCCACGTCTTGCAGGTGAATTTGCCTCCTCCACGTCTTGCAGGTGAATTTGCCTCCTCCACGTCTTGCAGGTGAATTTGCCTCCTCCACGTCTTGCAGGTGAATTTGCCTCCTCCACGTCTTGCAGGTGAATTTGCCTCCTCCACGTCTTGCAGGTGAATTTGCCTCCTCCACGTCTTGCAGGTGAATTTGCCTCCTCCACGTCTTGCAGGTGACTTTGCCTCCTCCACGTCTTGCAGGTGAATTTGCCTCCTCCACGTCTTGCAGGTGAATTTGCCTCCTCCACGTCTTGCAGGTGAATTTGCCTCCTCCACGTCTTGCAGGTGACTTTGCCTCCTCCACGTCTTGCAGGTGAATTTGCCTCCTCCACGTCTTGCAGGTGAATTTGCCTCCTCCACGTCTTGCAGGTGAATTTGCCTCCTCCACGTCTTGCAGGTGAATTTGCCTCCTCCACGTCTTGCAGGTGAATTTGCCTCCTCCACGTCTTGCAGGTGACTTTGCCTCCTCCACGTCTTGCAGGTGAATTTGCCTCCTCCACGTCTTGCAGGTGACTTTGCCTCCTCCACGTCTTGCAGGTGAATTTGCCTCCTCCACGTCTTGCAGGTGAATTTGCCTCCTCCACGTCTTGCAGGTGAATTTGCCTCCTCCACGTCTTGCAGGTGAATTTGCCTCCTCCACGTCTTGCAGGTGACTTTGCCTCCTCCACGTCTTGCAGGTGACTTTGCCTCCTCCACGTCTTGCAGGTGAATTTGCCTCCTCCACGTCTTGCAGGTGAATTTGCCTCCTCCACGTCTTGCAGGTGACTTTGCCTCCTCCACGTCTTGCAGGTGACTTTGCCTCCTCCACGTCTTGCAGGTGACTTTGCCTCCTCCACGTCTTGCAGGTGACTTTGCCTCCTCCACGTCTTGCAGGTGACTTTGCCTCCTCCACGTCTTGCAGGTGAATTTGCCTCCTCCACGTCTTGCAGGTGACTTTGCCTCCTCCACGTCTTGCAGGTGACTTTGCCTCCTCCACGTCTTGCAGGTGAATTTGCCTCCTCCACGTCTTGCAGGTGACTTTGCCTCCTCCACGTCTTGCAGGTGACTTTGCCTCCTCCACGTCTTGCAGGTGACTTTGCCTCCTCCACGTCTTGCAGGTGACTTTGCCTCCTCCACGTCTTGCAGGTGAATTTGCCTCCTCCACGTCTTGCAGGTGAATTTGCCTCCTCCACGTCTTGCAGGTGACTTTGCCTCCTCCACGTCTTGCAGGTGACTTTGCCTCCTCCACGTCTTGCAGGTGACTTTGCCTCCTCCACGTCTTGCAGGTGAATTTGCCTCCTCCACGTCTTGCAGGTGAATTTGCCTCCTCCACGTCTTGCAGGTGAATTTGCCTCCTCCACGTCTTGCAGGTGACTTTGCCTCCTCCACGTCTTGCAGGTGACTTTGCCTCCTCCACGTCTTGCAGGTGAATTTGCCTCCTCCACGTCTTGCAGGTGACTTTGCCTCCTCCACGTCTTGCAGGTGACTTTGCCTCCTCCACGTCTTGCAGGTGACTTTGCCTCCTCCACGTCTTGCAGGTGAATTTGCCTCCTCCACGTCTTGCAGGTGACTTTGCCTCCTCCACGTCTTGCAGGTGACTTTGCCTCCTCCACGTCTTGCAGGTGACTTTGCCTCCTCCACGTCTTGCAGGTGAATTTGCCTCCTCCACGTCTTGCAGGTGAATTTGCCTCCTCCACGTCTTGCAGGTGAATTTGCCTCCTCCACGTCTTGCAGGTGAATTTGCCTCCTCCACGTCTTGCAGGTGAATTTGCCTCCTCCACGTCTTGCAGGTGACTTTGCCTCCTCCACGTCTTGCAGGTGACTTTGCCTCCTCCACGTCTTGCAGGTGACTTTGCCTCCTCCACGTCTTGCAGGTGACTTTGCCTCCTCCACGTCTTGCAGGTGACTTTGCCTCCTCCACGTCTTGCAGGTGACTTTGCCTCCTCCACGTCTTGCAGGTGAATTTGCCTCCTCCACGTCTTGCAGGTGACTTTGCCTCCTCCACGTCTTGCAGGTGAATTTGCCTCCTCCACGTCTTGCAGGTGAATTTGCCTCCTCCACGTCTTGCAGGTGAATTTGCCTCCTCCACGTCTTGCAGGTGAATTTGCCTCCTCCACGTCTTGCAGGTGAATTTGCCTCCTCCACGTCTTGCAGGTGAATTTGCCTCCTCCACGTCTTGCAGGTGAATTTGCCTCCTCCACGTCTTGCAGGTGACTTTGCCTCCTCCACGTCTTGCAGGTGACTTTGCCTCCTCCACGTCTTGCAGGTGAATTTGCCTCCTCCACGTCTTGCAGGTGAATTTGCCTCCTCCACGTCTTGCAGGTGAATTTGCCTCCTCCACGTCTTGCAGGTGAATTTGCCTCCTCCACGTCTTGCAGGTGACTTTGCCTCCTCCACGTCTTGCAGGTGAATTTGCCTCCTCCACGTCTTGCAGGTGACTTTGCCTCCTCCACGTCTTGCAGGTGACTTTGCCTCCTCCACGTCTTGCAGGTGACTTTGCCTCCTCCACGTCTTGCAGGTGACTTTGCCTCCTCCACGTCTTGCAGGTGAATTTGCCTCCTCCACGTCTTGCAGGTGACTTTGCCTCCTCCACGTCTTGCAGGTGAATTTGCCTCCTCCACGTCTTGCAGGTGAATTTGCCTCCTCCACGTCTTGCAGGTGAATTTGCCTCCTCCACGTCTTGCAGGTGACTTTGCCTCCTCCACGTCTTGCAGGTGAATTTGCCTCCTCCACGTCTTGCAGGTGACTTTGCCTCCTCCACGTCTTGCAGGTGACTTTGCCTCCTCCACGTCTTGCAGGTGAATTTGCCTCCTCCACGTCTTGCAGGTGAATTTGCCTCCTCCACGTCTTGCAGGTGACTTTGCCTCCTCCACGTCTTGCAGGTGACTTTGCCTCCTCCACGTCTTGCAGGTGACTTTGCCTCCTCCACGTCTTGCAGGTGAATTTGCCTCCTCCACGTCTTGCAGGTGAATTTGCCTCCTCCACGTCTTGCAGGTGACTTTGCCTCCTCCACGTCTTGCAGGTGAATTTGCCTCCTCCACGTCTTGCAGGTGACTTTGCCTCCTCCACGTCTTGCAGGTGAATTTGCCTCCTCCACGTCTTGCAGGTGAATTTGCCTCCTCCACGTCTTGCAGGTGACTTTGCCTCCTCCACGTCTTGCAGGTGAACAGGTGACTTTGCCTCCTCCACGTCTTGCAGGTGACTTTGCCTCCTCCACGTCTTGCAGGTGACTTTGCCTCCTCCACGTCTTGCAGGTGAATTTGCCTCCTCCACGTCTTGCAGGTGACTTTGCCTCCTCCACGTCTTGCAGGTGACTTTGCCTCCTCCACGTCTTGCAGGTGAATTTGCCTCCTCCACGTCTTGCAGGTGAATTTGCCTCCTCCACGTCTTGCAGGTGAATTTGCCTCCTCCACGTCTTGCAGGTGAATTTGCCTCCTCCACGTCTTGCAGGTGACTTTGCCTCCTCCACGTCTTGCAGGTGAATTTGCCTCCTCCACGTCTTGCAGGTGACTTTGCCTCCTCCACGTCTTGCAGGTGACTTTGCCTCCTCCACGTCTTGCAGGTGACTTTGCCTCCTCCACGTCTTGCAGGTGAATTTGCCTCCTCCACGTCTTGCAGGTGACTTTGCCTCCTCCACGTCTTGCAGGTGACTTTGCCTCCTCCACGTCTTGCAGGTGACTTTGCCTCCTCCACGTCTTGCAGGTGAATTTGCCTCCTCCACGTCTTGCAGGTGAATTTGCCTCCTCCACGTCTTGCAGGTGAATTTGCCTCCTCCACGTCTTGCAGGTGAATTTGCCTCCTCCACGTCTTGCAGGTGAATTTGCCTCCTCCACGTCTTGCAGGTGACTTTGCCTCCTCCACGTCTTGCAGGTGACTTTGCCTCCTCCACGTCTTGCAGGTGAATTTGCCTCCTCCACGTCTTGCAGGTGAATTTGCCTCCTCCACGTCTTGCAGGTGACTTTGCCTCCTCCACGTCTTGCAGGTGAATTTGCCTCCTCCACGTCTTGCAGGTGACTTTGCCTCCTCCACGTCTTGCAGGTGACTTTGCCTCCTCCACGTCTTGCAGGTGACTTTGCCTCCTCCACGTCTTGCAGGTGAATTTGCCTCCTCCACGTCTTGCAGGTGAATTTGCCTCCTCCACGTCTTGCAGGTGAATTTGCCTCCTCCACGTCTTGCAGGTGACTTTGCCTCCTCCACGTCTTGCAGGTGACTTTGCCTCCTCCACGTCTTGCAGGTGACTTTGCCTCCTCCACGTCTTGCAGGTGACTTTGCCTCCTCCACGTCTTGCAGGTGAATTTGCCTCCTCCACGTCTTGCAGGTGAATTTGCCTCCTCCACGTCTTGCAGGTGAATTTGCCTCCTCCACGTCTTGCAGGTGACTTTGCCTCCTCCACGTCTTGCAGGTGACTTTGCCTCCTCCACGTCTTGCAGGTGAATTTGCCTCCTCCACGTCTTGCAGGTGAATTTGCCTCCTCCACGTCTTGCAGGTGACTTTGCCTCCTCCACGTCTTGCAGGTGACTTTGCCTCCTCCACGTCTTGCAGGTGACTTTGCCTCCTCCACGTCTTGCAGGTGAATTTGCCTCCTCCACGTCTTGCAGGTGACTTTGCCTCCTCCACGTCTTGCAGGTGACTTTGCCTCCTCCACGTCTTGCAGGTGACTTTGCCTCCTCCACGTCTTGCAGGTGAATTTGCCTCCTCCACGTCTTGCAGGTGACTTTGCCTCCTCCACGTCTTGCAGGTGACTTTGCCTCCTCCACGTCTTGCAGGTGACTTTGCCTCCTCCACGTCTTGCAGGTGACTTTGCCTCCTCCACGTCTTGCAGGTGACTTTGCCTCCTCCACGTCTTGCAGGTGACTTTGCCTCCTCCACGTCTTGCAGGTGAATTTGCCTCCTCCACGTCTTGCAGGTGACTTTGCCTCCTCCACGTCTTGCAGGTGAATTTGCCTCCTCCACGTCTTGCAGGTGACTTTGCCTCCTCCACGTCTTGCAGGTGACTTTGCCTCCTCCACGTCTTGCAGGTGAATTTGCCTCCTCCACGTCTTGCAGGTGACTTTGCCTCCTCCACGTCTTGCAGGTGACTTTGCCTCCTCCACGTCTTGCAGGTGACTTTGCCTCCTCCACGTCTTGCAGGTGACTTTGCCTCCTCCACGTCTTGCAGGTGACTTTGCCTCCTCCACGTCTTGCAGGTGACTTTGCCTCCTCCACGTCTTGCAGGTGAATTTGCCTCCTCCACGTCTTGCAGGTGACTTTGCCTCCTCCACGTCTTGCAGGTGAATTTGCCTCCTCCACGTCTTGCAGGTGAATTTGCCTCCTCCACGTCTTGCAGGTGAATTTGCCTCCTCCACGTCTTGCAGGTGAATTTGCCTCCTCCACGTCTTGCAGGTGAATTTGCCTCCTCCACGTCTTGCAGGTGACTTTGCCTCCTCCACGTCTTGCAGGTGACTTTGCCTCCTCCACGTCTTGCAGGTGAATTTGCCTCCTCCACGTCTTGCAGGTGAATTTGCCTCCTCCACGTCTTGCAGGTGAATTTGCCTCCTCCACGTCTTGCAGGTGAATTTGCCTCCTCCACGTCTTGCAGGTGAATTTGCCTCCTCCACGTCTTGCAGGTGAATTTGCCTCCTCCACGTCTTGCAGGTGAATTTGCCTCCTCCACGTCTTGCAGGTGACTTTGCCTCCTCCACGTCTTGCAGGTGAATTTGCCTCCTCCACGTCTTGCAGGTGAATTTGCCTCCTCCACGTCTTGCAGGTGACTTTGCCTCCTCCACGTCTTGCAGGTGACTTTGCCTCCTCCACGTCTTGCAGGTGACTTTGCCTCCTCCACGTCTTGCAGGTGACTTTGCCTCCTCCACGTCTTGCAGGTGACTTTGCCTCCTCCACGTCTTGCAGGTGACTTTGCCTCCTCCACGTCTTGCAGGTGACTTTGCCTCCTCCACGTCTTGCAGGTGACTTTGCCTCCTCCACGTCTTGCAGGTGACTTTGCCTCCTCCACGTCTTGCAGGTGACTTTGCCTCCTCCACGTCTTGCAGGTGACTTTGCCTCCTCCACGTCTTGCAGGTGAATTTGCCTCCTCCACGTCTTGCAGGTGAATTTGCCTCCTCCACGTCTTGCAGGTGACTTTGCCTCCTCCACGTCTTGCAGGTGACTTTGCCTCCTCCACGTCTTGCAGGTGACTTTGCCTCCTCCACGTCTTGCAGGTGAATTTGCCTCCTCCACGTCTTGCAGGTGACTTTGCCTCCTCCACGTCTTGCAGGTGAATTTGCCTCCTCCACGTCTTGCAGGTGAATTTGCCTCCTCCACGTCTTGCAGGTGACTTTGCCTCCTCCACGTCTTGCAGGTGAATTTGCCTCCTCCACGTCTTGCAGGTGACTTTGCCTCCTCCACGTCTTGCAGGTGACTTTGCCTCCTCCACGTCTTGCAGGTGACTTTGCCTCCTCCACGTCTTGCAGGTGACTTTGCCTCCTCCACGTCTTGCAGGTGAATTTGCCTCCTCCACGTCTTGCAGGTGACTTTGCCTCCTCCACGTCTTGCAGGTGACTTTGCCTCCTCCACGTCTTGCAGGTGACTTTGCCTCCTCCACGTCTTGCAGGTGACTTTGCCTCCTCCACGTCTTGCAGGTGAATTTGCCTCCTCCACGTCTTGCAGGTGACTTTGCCTCCTCCACGTCTTGCAGGTGACTTTGCCTCCTCCACGTCTTGCAGGTGACTTTGCCTCCTCCACGTCTTGCAGGTGAATTTGCCTCCTCCACGTCTTGCAGGTGACTTTGCCTCCTCCACGTCTTGCAGGTGAATTTGCCTCCTCCACGTCTTGCAGGTGACTTTGCCTCCTCCACGTCTTGCAGGTGACTTTGCCTCCTCCACGTCTTGCAGGTGACTTTGCCTCCTCCACGTCTTGCAGGTGAATTTGCCTCCTCCACGTCTTGCAGGTGAATTTGCCTCCTCCACGTCTTGCAGGTGACTTTGCCTCCTCCACGTCTTGCAGGTGAATTTGCCTCCTCCACGTCTTGCAGGTGACTTTGCCTCCTCCACGTCTTGCAGGTGACTTTGCCTCCTCCACGTCTTGCAGGTGACTTTGCCTCCTCCACGTCTTGCAGGTGAATTTGCCTCCTCCACGTCTTGCAGGTGACTTTGCCTCCTCCACGTCTTGCAGGTGACTTTGCCTCCTCCACGTCTTGCAGGTGAATTTGCCTCCTCCACGTCTTGCAGGTGAATTTGCCTCCTCCACGTCTTGCAGGTGAATTTGCCTCCTCCACGTCTTGCAGGTGACTTTGCCTCCTCCACGTCTTGCAGGTGAATTTGCCTCCTCCACGTCTTGCAGGTGACTTTGCCTCCTCCACGTCTTGCAGGTGACTTTGCCTCCTCCACGTCTTGCAGGTGACTTTGCCTCCTCCACGTCTTGCAGGTGAATTTGCCTCCTCCACGTCTTGCAGGTGACTTTGCCTCCTCCACGTCTTGCAGGTGACTTTGCCTCCTCCACGTCTTGCAGGTGACTTTGCCTCCTCCACGTCTTGCAGGTGAATTTGCCTCCTCCACGTCTTGCAGGTGAATTTGCCTCCTCCACGTCTTGCAGGTGAATTTGCCTCCTCCACGTCTTGCAGGTGACTTTGCCTCCTCCACGTCTTGCAGGTGAATTTGCCTCCTCCACGTCTTGCAGGTGAATTTGCCTCCTCCACGTCTTGCAGGTGACTTTGCCTCCTCCACGTCTTGCAGGTGACTTTGCCTCCTCCACGTCTTGCAGGTGAATTTGCCTCCTCCACGTCTTGCAGGTGAATTTGCCTCCTCCACGTCTTGCAGGTGAATTTGCCTCCTCCACGTCTTGCAGGTGAATTTGCCTCCTCCACGTCTTGCAGGTGAATTTGCCTCCTCCACGTCTTGCAGGTGAATTTGCCTCCTCCACGTCTTGCAGGTGAATTTGCCTCCTCCACGTCTTGCAGGTGAATTTGCCTCCTCCACGTCTTGCAGGTGACTTTGCCTCCTCCACGTCTTGCAGGTGACTTTGCCTCCTCCACGTCTTGCAGGTGACTTTGCCTCCTCCACGTCTTGCAGGTGACTTTGCCTCCTCCACGTCTTGCAGGTGAATTTGCCTCCTCCACGTCTTGCAGGTGACTTTGCCTCCTCCACGTCTTGCAGGTGAATTTGCCTCCTCCACGTCTTGCAGGTGACTTTGCCTCCTCCACGTCTTGCAGGTGACTTTGCCTCCTCCACGTCTTGCAGGTGAATTTGCCTCCTCCACGTCTTGCAGGTGAATTTGCCTCCTCCACGTCTTGCAGGTGAATTTGCCTCCTCCACGTCTTGCAGGTGAATTTGCCTCCTCCACGTCTTGCAGGTGAATTTGCCTCCTCCACGTCTTGCAGGTGAATTTGCCTCCTCCACGTCTTGCAGGTGAATTTGCCTCCTCCACGTCTTGCAGGTGAATTTGCCTCCTCCACGTCTTGCAGGTGAATTTGCCTCCTCCACGTCTTGCAGGTGAATTTGCCTCCTCCACGTCTTGCAGGTGACTTTGCCTCCTCCACGTCTTGCAGGTGACTTTGCCTCCTCCACGTCTTGCAGGTGAATTTGCCTCCTCCACGTCTTGCAGGTGAATTTGCCTCCTCCACGTCTTGCAGGTGAATTTGCCTCCTCCACGTCTTGCAGGTGACTTTGCCTCCTCCACGTCTTGCAGGTGACTTTGCCTCCTCCACGTCTTGCAGGTGAATTTGCCTCCTCCACGTCTTGCAGGTGACTTTGCCTCCTCCACGTCTTGCAGGTGACTTTGCCTCCTCCACGTCTTGCAGGTGACTTTGCCTCCTCCACGTCTTGCAGGTGAATTTGCCTCCTCCACGTCTTGCAGGTGAATTTGCCTCCTCCACGTCTTGCAGGTGACTTTGCCTCCTCCACGTCTTGCAGGTGAATTTGCCTCCTCCACGTCTTGCAGGTGAATTTGCCTCCTCCACGTCTTGCAGGTGAATTTGCCTCCTCCACGTCTTGCAGGTGAATTTGCCTCCTCCACGTCTTGCAGGTGAATTTGCCTCCTCCACGTCTTGCAGGTGAATTTGCCTCCTCCACGTCTTGCAGGTGAATTTGCCTCCTCCACGTCTTGCAGGTGACTTTGCCTCCTCCACGTCTTGCAGGTGACTTTGCCTCCTCCACGTCTTGCAGGTGACTTTGCCTCCTCCACGTCTTGCAGGTGAATTTGCCTCCTCCACGTCTTGCAGGTGACTTTGCCTCCTCCACGTCTTGCAGGTGAATTTGCCTCCTCCACGTCTTGCAGGTGAATTTGCCTCCTCCACGTCTTGCAGGTGAATTTGCCTCCTCCACGTCTTGCAGGTGAATTTGCCTCCTCCACGTCTTGCAGGTGAATTTGCCTCCTCCACGTCTTGCAGGTGACTTTGCCTCCTCCACGTCTTGCAGGTGACTTTGCCTCCTCCACGTCTTGCAGGTGACTTTGCCTCCTCCACGTCTTGCAGGTGAATTTGCCTCCTCCACGTCTTGCAGGTGAATTTGCCTCCTCCACGTCTTGCAGGTGAATTTGCCTCCTCCACGTCTTGCAGGTGAATTTGCCTCCTCCACGTCTTGCAGGTGAATTTGCCTCCTCCACGTCTTGCAGGTGACTTTGCCTCCTCCACGTCTTGCAGGTGAATTTGCCTCCTCCACGTCTTGCAGGTGAATTTGCCTCCTCCACGTCTTGCAGGTGAATTTGCCTCCTCCACGTCTTGCAGGTGACTTTGCCTCCTCCACGTCTTGCAGGTGACTTTGCCTCCTCCACGTCTTGCAGGTGACTTTGCCTCCTCCACGTCTTGCAGGTGACTTTGCCTCCTCCACGTCTTGCAGGTGACTTTGCCTCCTCCACGTCTTGCAGGTGAATTTGCCTCCTCCACGTCTTGCAGGTGAATTTGCCTCCTCCACGTCTTGCAGGTGACTTTGCCTCCTCCACGTCTTGCAGGTGAATTTGCCTCCTCCACGTCTTGCAGGTGACTTTGCCTCCTCCACGTCTTGCAGGTGACTTTGCCTCCTCCACGTCTTGCAGGTGACTTTGCCTCCTCCACGTCTTGCAGGTGAATTTGCCTCCTCCACGTCTTGCAGGTGAATTTGCCTCCTCCACGTCTTGCAGGTGAATTTGCCTCCTCCACGTCTTGCAGGTGAATTTGCCTCCTCCACGTCTTGCAGGTGAATTTGCCTCCTCCACGTCTTGCAGGTGAATTTGCCTCCTCCACGTCTTGCAGGTGACTTTGCCTCCTCCACGTCTTGCAGGTGAATTTGCCTCCTCCACGTCTTGCAGGTGAATTTGCCTCCTCCACGTCTTGCAGGTGACTTTGCCTCCTCCACGTCTTGCAGGTGAATTTGCCTCCTCCACGTCTTGCAGGTGACTTTGCCTCCTCCACGTCTTGCAGGTGACTTTGCCTCCTCCACGTCTTGCAGGTGACTTTGCCTCCTCCACGTCTTGCAGGTGACTTTGCCTCCTCCACGTCTTGCAGGTGACTTTGCCTCCTCCACGTCTTGCAGGTGAATTTGCCTCCTCCACGTCTTGCAGGTGAATTTGCCTCCTCCACGTCTTGCAGGTGACTTTGCCTCCTCCACGTCTTGCAGGTGAATTTGCCTCCTCCACGTCTTGCAGGTGAATTTGCCTCCTCCACGTCTTGTTTGCCTCCTCCACGTCTTGCAGGTGAATTTGCCTCCTCCACGTCTTGCAGGTGACTTTGCCTCCTCCACGTCTTGCAGGTGACTTTGCCTCCTCCACGTCTTGCAGGTGCCTCCTCCACGTCTTGCAGGTGAATTTGCCTCCTCCACGTCTTGCAGGTGAATTTGCCTCCTCCACGTCTTGCAGGTGAATTTGCCTCCTCCACGTCTTGCAGGTGAATTTGCCTCCTCCACGTCTTGCAGGTGAATTTGCCTCCTCCACGTCTTGCAGGTGAATTTGCCTCCTCCACGTCTTGCAGGTGACTTTGCCTCCTCCACGTCTTGCAGGTGAATTTGCCTCCTCCACGTCTTGCAGGTGACTTTGCCTCCTCCACGTCTTGCAGGTGACTTTGCCTCCTCCACGTCTTGCAGGTGAC
>NC_091573.1:3851947-3869447 GCF_042767895.1 Penaeus vannamei | reverse complement strand
ATAATCTAAGCACTAAGCAGGTGCACACATCTAGACAGCTAAAGATGTCTGATAGTGTACACAGTTATGTTAGCAAGATATTTGAAATCTGTCAAAAATCTAATTCCCTTGCCATTAAATTTATTGATCGTCTTGCCATTGCTTGGCCTGAAATATACCAAATGAAAATAAGCTCATGATCCTGAAGATTTAGTAATATTATTCATTAGTGCAACTCAAGTCACCAGTCCCCCCCCCCCCACACCCCACCACCCACTTCAAATACTGTAGCATTCTTCTAATCAATAGAAGCTGTTGATACGAGAATTGAACGATCAGAGTTGGTGTATCTCCTGTCAACCTTTCGAAAGCAAGTGTACCAGGTATGAATACATGAAACTACGTAGGTACAGTCTGGGAATGAAATCCTCGGAAAGGTTTCGCGTGTTCTGTTTATTGCCCATAGATGGCGCTGCAATCGATGTGTAGTAAAGGTGCGGATTCCTGAATGGAGGAGGGAGGGAGGCCAGAGGGGGGTTGTAGGGATTCATTATATTGCATCAAACATGTCTGAATCAACGTGATCGAGGAAAACACGAAGGTGTCAATGAACTCCCACTCACATGGCACAGCGCCATCTCTGGGCAATAAACAAAACACACAGTACCTTTCCGAGGATTTTAGTCCCAGACTGTACTTGCGTTATATATGTATATATGCGTGTGTGTGTGTTTGTGTATGTGTGTGTGTACACAAACACACACACACACACACACACACACACACACACACACACACACACACACACACACACACACACACACACACACACACACACACACACACATATATATAGATAGATAGATAGATAGATAGATAGAGTGAGAGAGAGAGAGAGAGAGAGAGAGAGAGAGAGAGAGAGATACAGAGAGAGAGAGAGAGAGAGAGAGAGAGCTATACAGTATACATGTATGCATCTGTGTGCGTGTTTGTTGATGTTTTCGTTTACGCGCACACAACAGGTCATCATACTCAATATATCTTGTACTCCTATCTCAAAAATCAAAATCCTCCCACGGTGCAACAGAGGCAGACGGATTCTCTCCCGATCCTCATGTATTCCTAAAGGGGAATAGTTCTTGACTCGCCTATTTTATTCTGGGCGAGCGAGCCTCAAAAACCGGCAGTGGCTGAGACTCCCATTTCAGAACACGGCGTCGATGCTCCACGATCGGACATCTCTCCCTAATTCTTTGCTCTTTGATGGAGTTGGGGGGGGGCATGGGAGGCATAGATCAAGGCCCAAGGGAGGGGATCAGCGCCCCCGCCCCCCCTTGGATCTCCGCCCTCGCATCAACTCGTTTCGCAAGGTCTTTTTATCCTCCCCTTTCCTTGTCCTTTTCCTTCTCTTCTTCATCCCATTCTTCCGTCCTCTTTCGAAAGTGTGAGAGCCGTGCCGAGCGGATGAGAGGCTGGCTTTGTGGCATTCCTAATCCGTTTGTTTTTTTCGCTCAACCCTTTTCTCGACCATTCTAATCGACGCCGCTGTACAACCTTTGACATTTTACAACATTTGACATACTCTGTCTTGATCCTGAACCGATTTACCTATTTCTCCTCAATGCTTCATCATAGGGCTGTATGTCCTTTGATGTCTGGCGCGTTTCATTGTTATGATCATTAACCATTCGGGGAATCAACAAACATCGCCTTATGAACCAAAAAAATCTTCATTATCCGGGGGCTTCCTTCCTGAAACTCACCTCTCACTATTGTTTGAATGCGCCGCTAATAATCTGATTTTGTTGTGTTCACTTCGTGTTATTCATTTCCTTATCTGACGTTTATTCAGAATTAGTTACCGCGTTTCCTGCCATTGTCTGTGGCGGAATTGCTTTGTGCACATTCGATGTCCAGCAAACATAAAGCAGTTAAAACCTCCCTATATGTAAATAAAAATAATTAGAAAGAAAAATCTAAATGCTTAAAGATTAATACCGATATGTAAAATGTGAATTTTCTGCTTAAATATTATGTGAAAATCCCACAGAAAATCGATTTTTTTTTTGGGGGGGGGGTGAGGGGGGTTAAAAACATTTTTAATTCTTTTTGGGAACAAGGTATGTAAATCTAAGGCTGTTAATTCAGCACACATTTGCTCTGTTCAGCCACCAACCACTGATGAGCCAACTTTGTATGATCGATTCTCAGACTTAACAACACTCCTTCTTGGTTGGAATAGATGCTCATCTCCCATTTATAAAGCTATTTTTGATTTCGTAGATTATTACAACAGCTATGCCTCCAGTGGACCCTCTGTCTTTGAAGGTGACATCTCCAAATGCCGGGTTCAAGGTCAACCTCTGAGCTAGGGACTCGAGGCTCACATGACTGAGTGGCAACTCCGGTCAGCTTCGTCATTCGCATGGAAAACAACACGGCAGAGTTATCTTACATATTTATCTTACAATTTACTCACCTTTGGAATACTTACAATTCACTCACCTTTGAGCACGGTGGATGCGCGGTTGTGATGGCATCCATGACACTATCAGAGTCGCAGTAACAATCGTGCCGATCATGTGATCCTTGAGTGTTCTTACTGCTGCAAGGATGGTATGTAAGAGCAGTGAAAATCGATGTTGATGAAGGATGACTGCCAACTCCGTGCTCACTGAAGTAAAGCCTACACAATTTCTCACTATATCTATATTATAAATTAATATTGTCTTGTCTATGAATATTGTCTTTGATCTTTGATACGTGTGAGTGTATGGTAGAAATATCTCCTTCATTTGAACCTCGAATGTCCCTCTTGCAGTTCAAACCGAATCCGGCTCAGCTGGAGTGCCGCAAGGGGGTGATCCTTCTCCAAACACACGGATCAATGCAAACTAAGGTGGTCACACTGGAAGAGTATTGTATTCACATCATTGCGATCACCTGTATCACTGTCATCTTTAACACTGTGTATGGTCAGTATTGTATTTATTCTACAATCACCTCTTTTATTATAATCATGTTTATCATCGTATATCTCACTTCCCAGTTTGTAATGTCTATCCTTCAGTCATCATGACATCGAACTTAGTTTGAGTCTTGCACGAAAGCAATGTTGAACGCTTGCTTCGCTGAGTTCTTTTTAGTTATTATTATTTTCTCTTTACTTACATATTTAGCTATATATCTATCTTCACAATTCAGCCATATGCAATTTTTATCATTAGTTATTGAAGGACTAAATATTTTCACGAATTGCAGACAATGATCATTTTTTATCATCATTGCCATAATCATCAATTTTAGTACTGTCATTCCTATAAAGAGTATTAATACTTTTAGAAGCAATCTTAATGTAGTACTCAGCGAGGCATTATAAATGCAAAATAAGTATTCCACAAGGATTAGTTTTAATAATAGGGAGAACAAGGCAAAAATCCGCTTTAGTATTTGAATTAATGATATTGCAACAACGAACCAACAGTGATAATTTGTTGCAGCAGGGTAATTGTTACATAACCTTGGAACATTTTACTCTGGGGTTTAGTAAGTAAGTAATAATAATAATAATAATAATAATAATAATAATAATAAGTAATAAGTAAGTAAGTAATAAGTAAGTAGTAAGGAATTCCATCTCGCAATTGCAGCGTAACAACTTCCTAATATCAGTTGCACAAACTTTACACACGACTCTCGAGGTTAATCTGAGGCTTAGGACTGCCAGTCGGAGATGACGTGCAAGGAATAGCATCTCCTGTTAACACGTTGTTGTTTCTCCTTTCTTTGTGGAAGTTAGGAGGACCTCCAGGTGCGGTAGGAAGAATGAGAGGGCTATTGATCCAGTTACGTGCAAGTGATATTTTCGAAATAAATGGAACACAATTAATTTTCACTGTTTTGGGTATCTATCTATTTACGCACCCTTTTCTCCACCTCTAATATATTTTATATTTATTGTTATCATATTGTTACTATCTGATAATTTATCTTTACATCCTACTAGTATTGCTAAATATATCATAGCCATAAACAAAATGAATCCTGACACAGTCTAAGGTTTAGGGACTTAGACACGTACTTTTAAAGCCATTCCCCCATGCTGGCGATCGTATGCGTGAGGGAAGCCTTACTTTGTATTCCTGCTCAACTCTAGCGCATCGGCGACTGAAAGAAAACGCAGGAAACGCAAATTTGTGTACATCTGCAATGCGTTATATAACCATAGACAGTAAATATATATTGTGAGCACTTAGCAGGGATTTTTTTTTTATATTATATTACTTTATATTATATTACCTTACCTTACCTATATCATAGTTCCTTATATTACCTTACCGTACATTTCCTAACATCACCTAAGCTTAATTATTAGCCTCGGGAGAAGACGATAATGTTATAATATCCTCACTTTATACAAAGGAATTAAAAATTAATCATTTTACCATACCTAACCGATATAAAATAGTGAACTGTAGGGCTACAAGGGTTAGGTTAGGTTAGACACGCCTCATGATAGAGCGGTGGAGCATGACAGCTATGTTTCTCTAGCCCGTAGTGAACATGCCATCATCAAAACATTTATGGTAACATTTGTGAAAAAAAATTATCCCTATAAACAAAATAACAGCAACTTAAATCAAAATACAGGGCAGGAATACAGCTGATGTCTTGAGCTCTCGACTGCAGCATTAATGGTCTTGAAAAAAATACGTATATACGTTATTTCATTATAAATTGTAATTTTCAGAGATGACAATTACAATGTGATTCCTGTATCATATTATACACAAATATATTACAAATTTGCAATTTGAAAGCAAGAAAATGCTATTCAATCACGGGAAATGGAGGGCTGTTCTAATACGATTTTACGCCAGCCCTTGCATAAGATCGCCTGGCTAACACTTGCCATGCTTTTAACAGTACGAAATTCCCGATCGCCCGGCGAATTCGAATGCCACCCCTAGCGAAAGGTTTTAAAAGTACTGGCTTAGTCTTTTTTTATTCCTTCTTCTTTGCCTTTATAGTGCTGCGATAAACAGAAAATCTGAAAAAAATTACTCGCCTACCCAAGCGCAGAACAGTGCCCTAAGACGCTAAAAAAGGGACCGTAATCCTAATCAGCAAAATCTAACGGGGGCTGATTCCCTAAGCACATACCCTGTATCAGTTACTGAGCCGTTAGTCGGAATGGTCGGAATTCAGAGCCCATCGTCTGACATAGTCTATCCGATCCATTGGTTTTGAAGGGCAAGGATAGGCGATTGTAATACAATGCATGATACGAAAAGGGGATATTTTATTCACTTTTCCATAAAATAAAGGATTGTTACGATTTTCATGTTTATAACGGCCCAGACTCAGTCAGTTACACTTGATCTACTTGCTGACTGACGGTACATAACAGCACTCATCAAAGAAACTGAAAAGTCCCCTGTTTAAATGGGGAGCTACAGTGAGTGGAGGCAAACTGTGGTGTAATTATTTCTGCTCTTGAGACAGATTTCAAGGATCCCACAAAAGTTACAGAGGTAAGAATAACACAAAAAAAACTATGTTTCCCCATAATGCGTTTATTCTAATAAAACCAAATAAAATGATGGTGACGAAGTAACTTTTGAGTTTTGTAATTCTAAAATGATTAATAAATTTGGATACAATTTTAAAAATTATTTTCGATACCGTGATATTTGTAGTTATCGAGGTTTCTGCAATTTCTGATATCCTTATTATAACACTAGTTTGTGCGTTTAATCTTGAAGTCTTTTTAAATTCTAAAAACAGCAAGAAGTTATTTGAAGAGTTCAATAAACTCTTGCCAAAACTTAGGCAAGTCAGGTGTGCTCAGCATGACTGACTGCTTTTACTTATTTGAGTGTATATGATTTCAAAAAGTCGAGTATACTTTGTGTACGGCGAGAAAATATGAAACTTTTTTTAATAATCGTAAAATCACGTTGGTGATTCCTTAACAATGCAACCACACACGTTAATTGCCTGAACAAGCAGTTTGTAGGATGTGTAAAGACCATCTATGGGTCTTTTACGGTGATTTACGATGGAGACATAAAATGTTAAAAGTATTCTTTATATTTTTTTCTTTATTATCAGTCTTTTTTTTACCTTCTACCCTTTAACGGTAGTCACGTGACGCACAAGAACTCGGGTACTGAACGAAAGCATGAGAGGAATCCCGTCATACATTCCAGCTCAATTTTATGCTCTACGCCTTCATTCTAATTTGTTAACATTCCTCTAACGAAACAAAAAGTTCTTTTATGTTGAAAGTTGTATTAGGCTCAATTGGGTTGATTTATATATATGTACTTTCGCTTATTAAAATATTACCAGTACTGAGCTTATATTCAGGTTTTGGGTTCGTCTTTTGTAATGCACGAGGCAATGCCCACAGAGTAAATATTTCCATTTCTTTAAGCGTATATATATATATATATATATATATATATATATATATATATATATATATATATATATATCTGGTGCGGGCTTTCGTCGATTTCTGTCGGCGACCAGTTGGCTGACCGGTTGCTTCGGTGACGACCAATTTGCCTAACAGACGATAGACATTAGGCTGTACCGAAATGTCAATGCCATAATAAAGCGGTATGTTGCAGCTGTTTTTTGCTTCAAATGGAATGTATCAAAGATGATAAAAAAAAAAAAAAAACATTGTGTAATTCAACTATACAAAATTGCAAGAAGATTATACAAAATATAGTAAGTTCATATTCTGTACCTGGTCTTACTTCAAAGTAAATAAATCATATGTAACGGAGAAATAAAACTAATCAATTTCCATAAAAAGATGCTTGGTATGCAAACATTAGTATGACTTTAATAGCTATGAACGTCGTGGCAGGTGACGATAATACATCAGAATCAAAATAATTAGCCATCGGACAGTAATTACACAGAAGTACAAAAAAAAAAAAAAATACATATGAAGATACATGGCTGGGCCCTCCGGGAGTACAAATCTCTTATGAGAAACCCCTTAAGATATATTTATGCAGTATCTGAAGAATAGATATAAACAAAACATTTTATATACATTCGTATACATTTTATACGAGCATTACATATACATCACCTGGGGTCAGGGCGGACGTTGTCGTGTGTCTCTTCGGGGTCATCCCTGGCCACTTAGAAGGACACCAGCAAGGCTCGGGCAAAGAATCAATAAAACCGACCCGTCTTTGCGCCGTCTTGTCTGGGGCCTGACGGTTAAGGCTGTAGGTTAGGAACGTCACTGCACCATGTATGTTTCTCCTTGAAGTTGCGGGGGCGTTCCTCGTAATCGGCAGGGAAAGTTAACGCCTAACTTGACTTAAGTAGGTTCTATTCCAGGGAGTTACAGAACGGGAGTGAGAGCACGTCTGACTCCTGTGCTTGACTAGCGCCGAGAGAGCGAAATTTGGCGGGAAATCACGGTCACAGCAGTGCTATTAGGTCACGTGATCAAGGACAATGTTGTCACGACACATGCATAAAAAAAGGACAAATGTGGGAGGCGACATCAATGGCAGGGAACATCATACAATGGTCTGTATATATTGTGCATAAACACAATATATACAGAAATATAAGGTAAACAATACGGATTATGTTATGCACAATACAAGAAACCGGCGAGAATGGAGTTGAAGATGCCAGTTAGTACATATCAATAGTGGATCATAAATTGAAATCCCGCATTAATAAATATGAACATTGTGGAGGGCTTGACTTCCTGAGGGTTGTTGTTCACCATCTCTGATTTACACTCTTATTTTGACTATTTGTATTAATTGTGTGTTTAGATTAAATGTCTGCTCTTCATGTATTTGAATGAATAACTTTCCAATTATGCTTTTAAATGAAAGTTTGCCTGTTTGCCTACATTACCCTTTTGAATGAGTCCTTTATTGCACTCTCAATATGAAATGAAAATGGTCAATGTGAACTTTATTATGCTCTATCTAATGAATATTTCGGTTCGGCATTGTGTCCGGAGGCTAAATAGCCGTTCGACCAATAATCCGGTAGATGAATGATCTCCGGCAGCAATTTAAAAATATGCGTGTCATCATATATATAGATAGATATGTGTGTGTGTGTGTGTACATATATATGTATTTATGTGTGTGTGCATATATGTATACAAACACATGTAACATACATACATATATATGTATGTATGTATGTATATATAGATAGATAAGAAAAGACACTCGTTACGGAACAAAGCTGAGTTTCCCAATCCCTATCGCTTACCACTTACCCCCCCCCCCCCCGTTTTTCATCTGAACTGGTAATATTAGGTACTACAATTGTTTCAGTGACGTAATTTTCAAAGTAGGATGTGTTACCAAGAAGGTCTTTGATCCTCATTTTTTTTTCTTTTTTTTAATAGATTTATCCTGCGTTCAGAAAAAAAGCCTTGGGGATTGATTAAAATAAACTCTGTGCTACTAATTATAATATACAGGGTATAAAAAATATATATTTTTTATCATCGTTACTAACCTTTTAGCGTTGTCGTTATTTATTGTTCAGTACTGTTTTCTTTCTTTCTTTTTTATTGTTGAATCAAAAACCTTTACATGAATTTCTGGATCGCGTGCACAGTTCAGAGCCATTTTAGGGGGAACTCGGATTTCATTTTACCATTGAGTTTTAAAGAGTGGATTGACATGTATCTGACATGTCTATGGTGACTACAAGTAATGATATAATGACGTAGCTCCTGTGCCCGACCACTGAAGAAGTGTTAAGCAGACAGGTACAGGAAAACACTTTGTTCTGCTGCAACTCTGATTCTTAGCTCCATCTTGTCTGTCTCCTTTGACTCAACTTATTCTTGTCTGCCTCTTTTAACAACTTATTCATGTCTGGTTCCTTTAACAACTTATTCATGTCTGCTTCCTTTAACAACTTATTCATGTCTGCCTCCTTTGACTCAACGTATTCGTGTCTGCCTCCTTTAACAACTTATTCTTGTCTGTCTCCTTTGACTCAACTTATTCTTTTCTGTCTCCTTTGACTCAACTTATTCTTGTCTGTCTCCTTTGACTCAACTTATTCTTGTCTGTCTCCTTTGACTCAACTTATTCTTGTCTGTCTCCTTTGACTCAACTTATTCTTGTCTGCCTCCTTTAACAACTTATTCTTGTCTGCCTCCTTTAACAACATTCTTGTCTGCCTCCTTTAACTCTCCTTATTCTTGTCAGCCTCCTTTGACTCAACTTATTCTTGTCTGTCTCTTTTAACAACTTATTCATGTCTGCCTCCTTTAACAACTTATTCTTGTCTGCCTCCTTTAACAACTTATTCATGTCTGCCTCCTTTAACAACTTATTCATGTCTGCCTCCTTTAACAACTTATTCTTGTCTGCCTCCTTTAACAACTTATTCTTGTCTGCCTCCTTTGACTAAACTTATTCTTGTCTGTCTCCTTTAACAACTTATTCTTGTCTGCCTCCTTTGACTCAACTTATTCTTGTCTGCCTCCTTTGACTCAACTTATTCTTGTCTGCCTCCTTTGACTCAACTTATTCTTGTCTGCCTCCTTTGACTCAACTTATTCTTGTCTGCCTCCTTTAACAACTTATTCTTGTCTGCCTCCTTTGACTCAACTTATTCTTGTCTGCCTCCTTTGACTCTCCTTATTCTTGTCTGCCTCTTTTAACTCAACTTATTCTTGTCTGCCTCTTTTAACTCCACTTATTCTTGTCTGTCTCCTTTGACTCAACTTATTCTTGTCTGCCTCTTTTAACTCCACTGATTCTTGTCTGTTTCCTTTAACAACTTATTCGTGTCTGCCTCCTTTAACAGCTTATTCATGTCTGTCTCCTTTGACTCAACTTATTCTTGTCTGCCTCTTTTAACTCCACTGATTCTTGTCTGTTTCCTTTAACAACTTATTCGTGTCTGTCTCCTTTGACTCAACTTATTCTTGTCTGCTTCTTTTAACTCCACTTCCCACTCGGTATCACTTTCAGGAACAGGTGGTGTGGCCAATGATGCTATTATTGAGTTTCGTTAGAATTTTCCTTGCTTACGAAAAAAATATTTTATGAGAAATATATTCCCTTGGACAAATAATTATGATTTGTTACATTTCGCTGTCGAAAATAATTATGTATTTTCCGTTTTTCATATCTTTTGTTTTATGATTGAATTGTTTTACTGTATAAAAACGTACACATATTTATGTACTTGCTATTCCGAGCTCATTATAAACATTATAAAAAAATCTAACTTCACTATACGGTATACTTTACATATAGATATATAAATGAACAGTTTCATTAGCATTGGAATATGATACTATATAAGCAGTTGTTTTTTACTTGGTAAAAGATATAAACTTTGTGTGACATTTCATTTGAACTTCTGCATTCTATAATTAAATAACATTCTCTCTCTCGAATAACGATTAATACTTGTTAATTTCATATGAATATAATATATCGAAGGACTGACTCATCTTTGAGGGTTTTTTTTCATGGAAATCAGTCCGTGATTTTATCTTTGTATACATGAAAGTAAATTTATAATGTCACAGTTATAAGATATAAACTTAATTCTTGTTATCTTTGATTACTGACTGTTTATCTATTTATGTATTAGAAATTCTAATACATGAATTAGATATTTTACACTTGCATAACTATTTTTCTTGCTATATAGACAGGTCGATGGTAGATAAATAGATAAATATGAATGTGTGTGCCTACGCGCGCGCTTATGTATGGGTGTATGTATGTATGCTCTGAGTAAGCGTCATTAGCGACGAATGCCCTCTGGGATAAAAAATCTAGAACAATTAAAATGTGTAAAAATCTTTAAGTAATGACTCTTGTTAGTAAGGATAAATAATAAATATTATGCTATAAAAGTATGAAATCATTTCATAAGTATCATGCATACTTAAATTTTGTTTAAAAACTTAGTCTCCCTTAGGAAACTCCCTTAGGAAACTAATGACTTTCCATATCACAATCTTCCCTCAATACAACTATTTACGTCTTTGGTTTGAGAATGCTATATATTTTTCCACTAAATGTTCGACCGCGAATGGCTCTTGGCTTCCCACATAGCGTGCTTCACTTTTAGTCTTCATCGGCCCATGAGTCAATCTCGTGTACCGAAAAAAGCACTGCCAACTGCATTCTTCCTCCCGCGCACTGCTTCAAAGCCCACGCTGTATCTATTGCTTCTAATCCTTGGTAATTAGTAGTGTGTTGAAGAAATCTCTCCCTGATTTCCGCTTTGGATCTGCCCCCTTTCCCTATCCCGACCATTCTCATTCTCCTACCATGTGATCGGCTGTCGTGAAGGGGTCTGAAAACCAATCTGAATGTAGATCTCGGTTTTCCCTTTTGAAGTCGTGTGTGTGATAATAAGGTTCGTGGAGTCCCGGAAGAACGGGAGAGGATAGAATAAATATTCGAAGGTCTAAATCGTAACAGAAAGATGCGTTATCGATTTAGTCATTCATGAATAAATATTCGAAGGTCTAGATCGCAACAGAAAGACGCATTATCGATTTAGTCATTCATAACAACCAGCATTGCATTCTATCGAAGGAATCAGCCTTTCCCTCCAACGTTCTATTCTCGTCAGTTTGCGCAACCATTTTTTTTTACGACTTCCGCAAACGCACTCCATTGACTACCGCGTGATTGAACATCCACAGTAAGTCGAGCGCGAAACCGCACCACAAACTCTTCGCAATTATTCCCCACGCCATTAATTGAAATCAATCGCATCGGAACGCCAACGCCGACGCTCGAGGAACCGGCTGCCGGATCGCCCCCATTTCTTCCGTTCTCCGCATGGCACTCGGCGGCGATCCATTAACCGAAGGCAAGGAGATTATCCCCTCGAGATTGGCGTCACGTGCTGTCTGCCTTCCATTAAAGATGTCTGATGATCTGAAATCTTTCGGAGGCGCGAGTCCACTGGGTGATAATTAGGGGCATTCGAAAGCGAAAAATGTGTAGAAGTGACTGGCTTTCACTTTAATGAAGACGAAATTACACCAGAGAATGCCTGTTGAAGAATGATCTCAGGATTTTAAGATTAATAGTCGTACCGAAAAACAAACGAACATGATTCGCAAACGAGCAATTATTTCACATCGAAACAATCAAATGTGTACATGAATGCATAAACGGATATACAAACGAACAAACGTTATATATATATATATATATATATATATATATATATATATATATGGATATATATATATGTATATATATATATATATGAATATGTCTATATATATATATATATATATATATGAATATATCTATCTATCTATCTATCTATCTATCTATATATATATATATATATATATATATATATATATATATATATTTATGAATACACACACACACACATACACGCACACACACACACACACACACACACACACACACACACACACACATATATATATATATATATATATATATATATATATATATATATATATATATATATATACATATATATATATGTATGTATGCATATATATGTACATATGTATTGATATGTGGGAACGTATCACCTGTCGACATCTGTGCATCGGGAGCCACAGGGGGTCCGTCGCGGCGAGGGCGAAGCGGCGTGAGGAAGGATGGCACCGCAGTAACCCTCCAGAGCTCGTCGCGGAAAGGTCTCGTCGCTCCGTGGTCTGTCTTCCCGTGACTGGTCGCATGGCCTCGCGTACTTTGCCGGAGAGAAAGAAGCATTGCTATACAGTTCCGATAATGGCCAAGGCAAACGTGCCATTGGGCTTGGGTCGCTTCGGTTGAATGAGGCAATACAGAGAAAGAGATAAAATGGATCAGATATGTCTATTATGAAAATCTAGTTTTCGTCTGGTCATACTTGTATCATATGTCGATCTTCAAAGTGACAAATTTGAGATATGTGAAAGAAATATTAGTGTATTCTTATATAACTCCATGAATGGTATGTCTGCCATGGCGTGCACTAAGAAAAATACATAGTTTTATTAAAGAAAAAAAAAACACTTGCACGGAAAACCTATCTGCGACCGCACTTAGCCATGACAGTCGAAGCTCAGCCCTCTCGGCGATGCCAAAAGACCGACGAGGCAACGCTCATGGTTGTGATGTGAGTGAGACTTTGCTC
The DNA here is from genome assembly GCF_042767895.1 of Penaeus vannamei. Classification (NCBI taxonomy): domain Eukaryota; kingdom Metazoa; phylum Arthropoda; class Malacostraca; order Decapoda; family Penaeidae; genus Penaeus; species Penaeus vannamei. The sequence goes on along the minus strand of NC_091573.1, from coordinate 3,856,295 downwards.
GTCACGATGCACGATGGGTTCCACGCTGGCCGCGATTCGGGGTCGTAGTCCTCCCCTCTGTCTCCCCCGACCGCCCCGCCGCCCCCACGATGCTCCTCTTCGGCTCCGTCTTGCTCCTCTCGACCGTAGTAGGTGACAAGATCGTACTCGACCCCAGCAGGCCCGGCGTGTCCGTGGTTCCGCTCTACTTTCGCACTTTTTTGCCAGAGTTGACGATCTCTCGCGCGGGTGATTCGAGGAGTGTGGGTGGAAAGAGGCAAAACATGGAGACCGTTGCACAAGACCATGACATCATCATGAAAAGATCTTTGCCGACAGCCTCTCAGCAGATGGACACCGGAAATCGGCTCGGGGTTGCGCGTGGTGCGCCTGTGGAGATCGCTCGGGGGAAAAACACCTGGTCAAAATTCCGATCCCATAACAATCAAAATGCGAACGCCCGCGAATTCCCAAATCGCTTCGGCGTTTTCACGGACGTCGATAAGCATCCTAACCACAACCGCAAGAGTTCGGACTTTGCGACCGCTATCCCGTCAGAGGTGCACCGCAGGATCAATAGGATGTCCACCTCAAGGATCAGGCCCCGCGACAGGGCCGACCGCAGGAGCAAGGTGGCCCCAGAGGAGGAGGAGGTCGTGTCTGTAGAAGAGGGCCTCGCAGGGGCAGGGGAGCAAGGCACAAGTGAAGCATCGGGCCACAACCTTGGCACGGACCTGCCTGAAGCCGAGGGTGTTGCATATGGGGGCCGGAAAGTCTGGGATCAATTCTCTGCTGCGGAAGGAAGAAAGACGAAAGAAAGTCGTCGGAGAACAAAGGAAGATACGAGAAATCTTCGTAAGAGCGACCACGAGCAGGGTGAAATCATACTGAAAAGCACGGAAGAAAATACTTATAGAGGGACAACCAGTCACCAACCAAAAGACAAATTATGGGAAAAACTGAATGATAAGAATCTCGAGGGAGAACACCGTAAAGAGAAGAAAGGATTCCAAAAGAACAGTGATAATCATGCAACTAGAAAAGAAGGAACCCGATATGTTGAAGACAATGTCGCGCCTAAAGCGAAGAACAAGAGTGAAATCAATAGAAAGTGGAAGGGACACGTGAACACGAGTAAGGTGGAGGATGGAACGAGTGTGGACGAAGAGGATGTGATCTTGGCTGGGACGAGGGAGACAGTGAAGGAAAAAATGATAGAACATTTACATTTTGAAAAGGCTGAAGACTCTGAAAACATTTATAAAGCATATGGTACCGATGGGTGGAAGGAAGTTACGAAGGTGAGAGAAAATGATAACAAAGACGCAAGGAATAGAAAAACAGGATACCATGAAGAAAGAGACAATACTTTGTCAGAAGTTCAGGTTTCAACACACAGCCCAGGACCGAGAACAACAATCATTTCGGGTCTTGAGCTAAATAATGGCCATCCTCTCTTCAAATCGTCTCCGGCTCAAGAATTGTATTTCATTCCCGACCCTGACTCAGACACTGACTCAGAACCCACTCTGGATGAGGATGAGTCGCAGATCGGAGTCTTCGTTCCTCCGACCCGCGTTACCTCATCCACTGACAGCCCTGTGGCGCCTGATCCTCGCCTCCACACCGTAACGATGGCGGAAACGGCTCTCGCTCTGACGACCTCAAAAAGCTTTTCTCTCTGGCTGACAAAAGCTGAAGAGGGTGAAAGACCATCAGCGAGTCCAGACCAAAGCGCAACTTCCGCGCGGAACGAGGATAACGAGGCCGTGGAAGCGAGGATTAGGGCCACCGAGGAGGGGAAAATCACTAACATTGACGTCTTCCACCACCGCCATTTCCACGACCTCGTCTCCACAAAGTCGCCCTCGACACTCACTGCAAAGATGCAGGAGGTGACGACCCGCAGTAACTTCACTTCAAAGGATTTTCAAACCATGATTGCCGAAATTACACACAAGGAGCAGGGAAGCGTCAAGGTCAGAAACCAAGAAGAAAATGAGACGCTGGAGAAGGTTTTTGATGAAGAAAATGTCTACATCGAAGAAAACAATAGTGGTGATGCATCAGAGGATGGCCTGGGGGAAATCCCCCTGGCCAACGGCAGCAGCGGGGGGCGCACCCCGTCGACGGTCCCCCTGCTGGACACGGAGGGCACCGTCCGCATTCCCTGCTACGTCGTCATTTTCCTCCTCGGGGTCGTCGGCAACAGCCTGGTCATCGTGACGCTCCTGCAGAACCGAAAAATGAGGACTATCACAAATGTCTTCCTGCTCAACTTAGTAAGTGTGGAAGGTTAAAGCGAAGACGCTGTATGTACGTATTCGGATAGGCGAGGATGTGTTTACGTAAGCGAATATGCACGAAGGCAAAAAAGAAAAAAGATGAACTCGAAGGTCTTTGCGCTATATTGCCTCTTCAGGGTATACCCTGAAGAGGCAATATAGTGAGATCTTCGGCATATTCGCGTTTCTTTCTTTCTTTTTTATTTCGTTTACTTATTTACCTGTTCAGTATAAATTCTGCTCTTAAATAAACACAAACATGACCTGCACATACACCCATGTCACACGCATCTGGGCATATATACTATACATAGGTCACGCACCGATGTATTGATCTCACACGACCTTTGCACACGCACAACGGTGACAAACCAGAGCGTGTGCGCGTGTGAGCTGATGGCAGGTAAGAAAAGCAACAGAGCTGAAGGTCTTTCTGCTTCATCGTTCCTTCAGGGCATTACAAAAAAAGAAAGAGAGCTATATTTACGTCGGAAGCAGCCAGGTCACTCTGCTTTAACCTAAGATAGATAGCCTGTAAGTTCACAGTATGGCGTTGAAATTATCAACTATTTGTATTAACGCTGTGTAGACACTCCCTGCGCCGAGGTGGCCGTCTGTGTCGACGGGACACTCATTGACGCCCCTCTTGCGAGAGCATCAGAGGGCGCTGCGGGCCGGGAGTCCACGTCCTGTGTCACCCGGGAATACTTTGGAGTAATAAGGCGAAAACGCGCGCGCTCGCGCATTGGTGTGCGTGTGTGCGTGCGCATGTGCGCTCGTCAACATGTGTATGTGTGTTATAGATCGTTAGACAAACAATTTTCCATGGTACTTTATGAAACACTTTATAACTGGAAATAAAGAGCGTACGTTTTTATTATCTTAATTAATTCATTGAAAAAGTAATGATTAAAATGAAATGGGTTACACTCGCAGGGCACTGCATCATATTTCATATATGCAGCACAGAACTAGAGTTATCGTATTTCCATTGCATTTTTCGTGTATGTCTGAGGCTGTATGGGGTTTCTTTTGCACGCTGCTTATTATTTCTGTCAAGTGTCCGTTCAATGATGTGTGTTGAGGTAGTAGAAAATCAGAATGAATAAACGGGACGAATACAGAATATAGAGATAAAAACACACGGATATATTTTAAAGAAGACTGATGTTAACAAACATGTGACATAAGAAGAGAGAAAAAGAAAGTAGATAAATAGGAGAAAATAGATGCTAATAGTAATTTCAGTGGCATGATTTTCGTCCGCAAGACATAATGGCAAAGTTATATGTCTTGAAAATTTTAAAAATCAAACTATATCAGAGATACAAACACATGAAAGGTATTTGTTGGTTCCTAATATTTCTATACAAACTTTCCAAACTGTGTAAGCGTAATACAGCCTTTTGGTAGAAACGTCGAAGAAACCCTCTTTTCGCTTTTAAAGGGTAATTATGATGATTTTAACATTAATTCGGGTAATTATGCTGATTTTCAAGTACTTTCGAAAAATCTACTTTTCAGTTATCTTTCTCTTAACATTCTGTTGGTTCTGAAGAGAAGCAGAATAACCAAACGTCATGCAACACGGATGGCTTTATATGCAAGCCATGTCCACTGCAATTTGTGTTTATAAATTGTGTTTACTTGTACCTAGTCACCATGCTGTCAATTATCAGTCGTACCTATAGTTTACTTTCTTCTTCCTTTTTTTTAGGGATTCTCTTTTATTGTTCATTGTGATAATATAACATAATGTCAGTGTTGTAATAACAGGAGTGATATTAATAGCATTAGAAAAGAAAAACCGAAAATTCAAGGTTTTCGAAAATCGTGATCATTGGGGCCTACCCATTGCCCCCTTGTTGGCTGAGCGCTCGTGGTGCCATCTGTGCAACAAAAGATAGTCTATGCAACCACGACCAGTAACTTAGTTTCAAAGTGAATACTAAGCGAAGTTCTGAAAACGTTTCTAGTTTGTTTGCAACTCAACTCTCCTGCCATTCAAATAATGACAGGAGTAATATTAAAGATAAAGATAATGATGACGATAATAGTACTGCTAATACAACGACAAAATTTTT
>NC_091573.1:3844447-3846947 GCF_042767895.1 Penaeus vannamei | reverse complement strand
ACAGCTCTCCTTTTTTCATTATTCATTATCTATTTCTACAAATAAAGAAGCGAACAACAGCTCTCCTTTTTTTATTATTCATTATCTATTTCTACAAATAAAGAAGAGAACAACAGCTCTCTTTTTTTCATTATTCATTATCTATTTCTACAAATAAAGAAGCGAACAACAGCTCTCCTTTTTTCATTATTCATTATCTATTTCTACAAATAAAGGAGAGAACAACATCTCTCTTTTTTTCATTATTCATTATCTATTTCTACAAATAAAGAAGCGAACAACAGCTCTCTTTTTTTCATTATTCATTATCTATTTCCACGTGTAATTAAAGAAGAGAACAACAGCTCTCCTTTTTTATTATTCATTATCTATTTCTACAAATAAAGAAGCGAACAACAGCTCTCCTTTTTTCATTATTCATTATCTATTTCTACAAATAAAGGAGAGAACAACAGCTCTCCTTTTTTCATTATTCATTATCTATTTCTACAAATAAAGAAGAGAACAACAGCTCTCTTTTTTTCATTATTCATTATCTATTTCTACAAATAAAGGAGAGAACAACAGCTCTCCTTTTTTCATTATTCATTATCTATTTCTACAAATAAAGAAGCGAACAACAGCTCTCCTTTTTCATTATTCATTATCTATTTCTACAAATAAAGAAGCGAACAACAGCTCTCCTTTTTTCATTGTTCATTATCTATTTCTACAAATAAAGAAGCGAACAACAGCTCTCCTTTTTCATTATTCATTATCTATTTCTACAAATAAAGAAAAGAACAACAGCTCTCCTTTTTTCATTGTTCATTATCTATTTCTACAAATAAAGGAGAGAACAACAGCTCTCCTTTTTTATTATTCATTATCTATTTCTACAAATAAAGGAGAGAACAACAGCTCTCCTTTTTTCATTATTCATTATCTATTTCTACAAATAAAGAAGCGAACAACAGCTCTCCTTTTTCATTATTCATTATCTATTTCTACAAATAAAGAAAAGAACAACAGCTCTCCTTTTTTCATTGTTCATTATCTATTTCTACAAATAAAGGAGAGAACAACAGCTCTCCTTTTTTATTATTCATTATCTATTTCTACAAATAAAGAAGCGAACAACAGCTCTCCTTTTTTTCATTATTCATTATCTATTTCTACAAATAAAGGAGAGAACAACAGCTCTCCTTTTTTCATTATTCATTATCTATTTCTACAAATAAAGGAGAGAACAACAACTCTCCTTTTTTCATTATTCATTATCTATTTCTACAAATAAAGAAAAGAACAACAGCTCTCCTTTTTTCATTATTCATTATCTATTTCTACAAATAAAGGAGAGAACAACAGCTCTCCTTTTTTCATTATTCATTATCTATTTCTACAAATAAAGGAGAGAACAACAGCTCTCTTTTTTTCATTATTCATTATCTATTTCTACAAATGAAGGAGAGAACAACAGCTCTCCTTTTTTCATTATTCATTATCTATTTCTACAAATAAAGGAGCGAACAACTCTCTTTTTTCATTATTCATTATCTATTTCTACAAATAAAGAAGAGAACAACAACTCTCCTTTTTTCATTATTCATTATCTATTTCTACAAATAAAGAAGAGAACAACAGCTCTCCTTTTTTCATTATTCATTATCTATTTCTACAAATAAAGAAGCGAACAACAGCTCTCCTTTTTTCATTATTCATTATCTATTTCTACAAATAAAGGAGAGAACAACAGCTCTCCTTTTTTCATTATTCATTATCTATTTCTACAAATAAAGAAGAGAACAACAGCTCTCCTTTTTTCATTATTCATTATCTATTTCTACAAATAAAGGAGAGAACAACAGCTCTCCTTTTTTCATTATTCATTATCTATTTCTACAATTAAAAAGAGAACAACAGCTCTCCTTTTTTCATTATTCATTATCTATTTCTACAAATAAAGGAGAGAACAACAGCTCTCCTTTTTTCATTATTCATTATCTATTTCTACAAATAAAGAAGAGAACAACAGCTCTCCCTTTTTCATTATTCATTATCTATTTCTACAAATAAAGAAGCGAACAACAGCTCTCCTTTTTTCATTATTCATTATCTGTTTTTACAAATAAAGAAGAGAACAACAGCTCTCTTTTTTTCATTATTCATTATCTATTTCTACAAATAAAGGAGAGAACAACAGCTCTCCTTTTTTTCATTATTCATTATCTATTTCTACAAATAAAGGAGAGAACAACAGCTCTCCTTTTTTAATTATTCATTATCTATTTCTACAAATAAAGAAGAGAACAACAACTCTCTTTTTTTCATTATTCATTATCTATTTCAACAAATAAAGAAGCGAACAACAGCTCTCCCTTTTTCATTATTCATTATCTATTTCTACAGATACAGAAGAGAACAACAGCTCTCCTTTTTTCATTATTCATTATCTATTTCTACAAATAAAGAAGCGAACAACAGCTCTCCTTTTTTCATTATTCATTATCTATTTCTACAA
>NC_091573.1:3831947-3834447 GCF_042767895.1 Penaeus vannamei | reverse complement strand
TTTTATTTTCATTTTTCTTTCTTTCTTTCTGTTTTTCTTTTTTGACTCGAGCAGCCTGCGTGTGGCTGTGTTTAGCGTGAGAAAATGCTGTCGTCATGGGTGATATCACCTTTAGATAGTAGTGTTGCATCGAACTGAAGAAACGACCCATATTTTCTAAGCATTTTAGGTCTTTAGATCATAAAGATAACTTTATCTGTTTCTCACGTAACTATATAACAGCGGACGGGTATTCAGATCGGGTATTCAGATCGTTGTCTGTCATATTCACGTTTTAAGAGAAACAATGCAAGGAGTTTAATGCGATCTAAATATATACCAAGAACGACATTTCGGACTGTAAAAATTCCATACCGGAATTGGGGGAGTTTTGAAGGGCAAATCACCATCCACGTACAAGCTTCAGGTAATTACTGAAACTTATGCTCATACGTACGGGTGCTTTTCCCGTTTCAGTATGATTGACTTTGGCCTTTATCATCTGTATGAAATGCAAATCTTTCAGATCACCACGAGCCGGTAGGTCTATTTTTTTATTTGAATATATTTCATATATGCTTAGTAATTGTTTAAGTCAGTGGCAGTTTCACCCATTGTCGCATGAAGCTCAAACACACAGACAGACACAGAAAGATGATGAAAGAGAGAGAAAGAGAAAAAGAGGGGGAGAGGCGGGAAAGAGAGAGAAGCAAAGACATGGATAGAGACAGATAGATAGAGAGATAAATAGAGAGAGGGGATAGGGGGGGATACACCCACATATCTGAAAGACTTTGATAGAGACAGATATATAGAGAGATAAATAGATAAATAGAGGGAGGGGATGGGTGGGGGGGATACACCCACATATCTGTATGGACGACAAGATACATACAAATCGATCCCCATCCATGCATGTTGTATGTGTTGAAGGAAATGTTCAGGGACGTTTACGATATTTACAATCACATTTGTGTCCTTTACGAGACCCAATTCACCGTTTTCCAATGGGAACTGACGTAGGCATACTAAACCAGCAGCTACGTAGTTATTATATTAAATTTATCTTCTGCGAATCCAATAATAATTTCATACCATGGATTAACTATTGTGGGCCTGAATGCGCTTTCAACAGCTGAATAAAATAGAAAATGAATTATGATGCATGTTCAGTTTCGTTAGGTTAATGACGTTACCTGCTGAGCACCAGTTAGTTACCCAGTTAATTATGTATAAAGACTTTTAGTTTACTAATATATTTCGGTCCTAACCCTCTGATGCTGGGTTATGTTTTGCCGTATTCATTTCAATCATATTTTTTCCATTTATTGGGGCTTTTAGAATATTTCTGCATCCAAGGAAAATTCTAAACGATATTAAAAGAATGATGTGTCTGTTGATCTTATGACTGTTTTAGTTATCAATGTGTACACTATATTTCAATGAAAGCAGTAAGTAATATTAAAACGGTATTGCATTTTTAACGCTTAAAGGCTAGAAATATAATTTTGGAAAAAAAAAATGTATAGTTAACATGAGTTTTATCTCATAATGTGATACTTTATTGGCACAGGAAACTTTTATAGAAAGCTTAGTTAATATTCTGCGATTAATCTTTTGGGTAGAAAATAGAGCACAAATTTCAGTATCCATTACTGAAACTGCCTGTCCTGCAGCAGACATGAACTCCAATGTACGTATTTCTGTGTATTTTGGAAATAATTGGAAGGTTATTCGTCGCTGTTCCTTTGGCTGTTTGAACAGTTGATTGTAACATGTTTTCATAAAGCAATTAAATAAGTAAACAAAGGATAACAAAATTATGGTAGGATGTAGAACGTTCTCATCATGTTAGTAAGTATTGTGTGATTTTATTGGTTTCATTTTTCATAGAAACTTTCTCACGCACTGTCTGTGCATGTCTCACTTACAGCTAAGGCATTTATGGTCCCGCCCACGCCCTGGGAACCGCCAACCCAACGTGAGGCCTGTGGGGCGAAGCCTACGGGAACCCACAGGCAGGCGATGGGCCCCACAGCTAGCCTCCTCCTTTAAAAGTGGGAAGAAATCGGTGGGGATGGCGGGTCCACTTCAAAACTCCGAAGTCTTTCACTTGAGAGACTGAGGGAGGAGCGTGTTCGCCGCAGCAGTCTCTGATCGGTTCACACTACTCGAAATCCTGACAGACTACTAATAACTACTCGAAATCCTGACAGACTACTAATAACTACTCGAAATCCTGACAGACTCTGTAGATCTTTAGGAGTCTTTTAAGCGTGAAACCCTCGCTGCCGCACAGGAGTCCTCTGGCGAGCGCCCGAGGACGAGGCAGGATTTCATCTCGTTGGAGACACTGGAGGCCACAGATGTGTCCCTGGCTCGACTGAATGGCGATCGGGATTGCGCCGGTTGACGAGCATATGCACACACACACATACACACACATACATGCATACATACATACATACATACATACATACATACATACATACATACATACATACATACATACATATATATA
>NC_091573.1:3824447-3826947 GCF_042767895.1 Penaeus vannamei | reverse complement strand
TCGTTTACAGGCGATCTCCGACTTATTGCTTGGCGTGTTTTGTATGCCGGTCACGCTCGTGGGTTCCCTGCTTCGAGACTTCATCTTCGGGGCGGTCATGTGTCGTCTCATCCCTTATTTCCAAGGTAAGAAATGCAGCTGGTTTCCGGCTTGAGAGAGGGAGAGAGAGGGGGAGGGAGAGGGAGAGGGAGAGTGAGAGAGGGAGAGAGAACGAGATAGTGAGGAAGAGAGAGAGAGAGAGAGGGAGGGAGGGAGGGAGGCGTATTGCAGCGTCCACACACACACACACACACACACACACACACACACACACACACACACACACACACACACACACACACACACACACACACACACACACACTGCTGTATCTCTGACAGACGGAAATTAGTATCGTAACACAAAATTATTTCCGGCTTTTATCCTTAATCCGACTAAGCAGCGTCACTAAATTAGAGCAAATAAGGGTCGAAAAGAACCTGAGTTTACGGCGGGTGATAACGGAACGTGATATCCAGTGACATTATTCGCAGGATATGAGATACGTTACACCAATGTAGCAGAACTTACACGTGTGAGAATGACACGTAAGAGGGTATAAGTAAGGGGAGAGAATTGGAAATAGGCATAAAATGAATACAAATATTCAGAGTGATTTAATAGTTAAGAAGGATTTAAAAAGTTGATGATGATTATTATGTATGCAAGCGCTTAATGTGATACTCAGTAACATCGGCACACATTTGCGGAAATGCACACGCACACATCATTTCTTCAAATCCTAAAAGTTAGTAAAATATAAGTAAAAGAGGAAATAAACTCCCTCTGCCGCCAAATCCTCTTGACAATAAACTCCTGAGAGACACTTGGCAGCAATGTCAACTAAATTGCTACTTGAAGGGTGATAGTTCTTCCCTGTGGAAACCTGATAAAGGACGTGGCTCCGTGCACGCGCTGACGAAGGCACTTAGAACACGGAGGAACTAAGGCATGCAGATGAGATAAATCTTGGGAAATTAGAGAGAGAGAAAAAAAAGAAAGAGAAAGAATGAGAGAGGGGGGAGAGGGAGAGGGAGAGAAAGGGTTAGTGAGAGAGAGAGAGAAAGGGTTAGTGAGAGAGAGAGAGAAAGAGTGGGGTGGGGAGAAAGAGAGAGAGAGAGAGAAAGAGAGAGAGAGGGGGGGGCGGAGAGGGAAAGGGAGAGAAAGGGTAAGTGAGAGAGAGAGAGGGTGAGTGTTAGAGAGAGAGAGAGGGGGTGAGTGAGAGAGAGAGAGAGGGTGAGTGTGAGTGAGAAAGAGTGGGGTAGGGAGAGGGAGAAGGGGTGAGTGAGAGAGAGAGAGGGTGAGTGTGAGAGAGAGAGTGTGAGTGTGAGAGAGAGAGGGTGAGTGTGAGAGAGAGAGGGTGAGTGAGGGAGAGAGAGGGTGAGTGTGAGAGAGAGAGGGTGAGTGAGAGAGAGAGAGTGGGGTAGGGAGAGGGAGAGGGAGAGAAGGGGTGAGTGAGAGAGAGAGAGGGTGAGTGTGAGAGAGAGAGAAAGAGGGAGATAGTTAGAGAGAAAGAGAGAGAGGAGAGGGAGAGAGATAGGTAGATAGATTGATATATATATATATATATATATATATATATATATATATATATATATATATATATATATATATATATATATATATATATATATATATATATATATCAAGAGAGAGCGAGGGCCAGCAGGAGATGGAGAACAGGGATAAAGATAGCCAAACCATAACACAGAATATAAATTTACTCCTAACTCGGTGTGCTTTATCGAGCCACTTTAAGGCACTTACGCTAATGGATACGCAATCAGTGCGAGACTTTGGAGTCTCAATAGTCCCCGAAAGATGTTTCTGTAGTGTCAATACGTAAGGAAATCTTGGGTATCAAAATAGAATGAACGACCATTTTGGAATGTCCTTGTCCATTATTAAAGGCATCATACAAGTCCTTTGCTTTTTAAATCAAGCCATACCACTTTTGGGAAACGTGTATTCAAACGCACAAACCGAATATCGTTTGAGAATTGGATTTCCCTTGTGTACGCATAAAATTAGCATAGTCTACCCTACCCTACATAGAGCATGGAAGTCTGGAAGAGTGAAGAGACGGGAAAAAGAGGGGAAAAAAGTAAAAAGAGGGAAAAAAATGTTTTGTTATGGAGGCCCTTTCACAGCTCCATCTCACAGGATCTGATGCTGCTACGCTATAGTGCCAGAGGAGGATGTATAGTGTGTGGAGGAAGGAAGAAGATGGCGACGGAGAGAGGGAGAGGTGGAGAGAAAGAGAGAGAGTGAGGAGAGGAGAGAGAAAGAAAGAGAGAGAGTGAAGAGAGGAGAGAGAAAGAAAGAGAGTGAGGAGAGGAGAAAGAAAGAAAGAGAGTGAGGAGAGGAGAAGAGAGAGAAAGAAAGAGAGAGAGTGAGGAGAGGAGAGAGAAAGAGAGAGAGAGAAAGAAAGAGAGAGAGTGAGGAGAGGAGAGAGAAAGAG